>NC_132780.1:68442285-68745315 GCF_048418805.1 Vulpes vulpes
GGCTCTGACTTCTCAGACTGCCTCACCCCTAACCTGGGACACCCTGTTCAGCATGCTTGAGCTCTGGCAGTGCACGACAGGCCTGCTGCTGTGCTTGGGTCTGAGCCCTTGTCATGCTCCCATGTGTAGATGTCTCCCTCCTACTGCTCCTGTTCCCAAACTCCACACTGGTCCATCCCCAACCGCCCAGCAGGAAGCTATGTCACTTGGTCCTGCCTGATGGCTTGGCCTGGGTTCGTCTAGGAAGAAAAAGAAAGGGAAAGGAACAGTTATCTCTTTGTATTTTGTTTTCTGTATGTTGCTGGTATATAAAATGTGTTTGAATTTGGCATTTTTATTTTTCTATTTTTGTGTTTGTAGCAGGTTGTTAGAGCAAACTTTCTAAGCATACCTATTAATTCTAATAAATTATGTATAGATTCCAGTGAATTTTTTAGTACATAGCTATGCCTCCTGTAAATAATTTCAGATTTAATTTCACATTTACATCCGTATACTTTCCTTTATGTTTCTTCCCTACTGCATCAGTTAGGGTCCATGTATAATAACAGTGGTATGTATGATTTTAACACAGCCCCATAGCAGAGGGAAGGCTTTCAACATTCCACTACTGAACATATTCTCCTTATGTATTTTACAGATACCTTTTATCAGATATTAATGTATTATCTTCTATTTTTAGTATTCTGAGACATATTTTATCATTAATAGATACATTATAAAAATGTTTTTTTGTGTTTGTTGATTTAATCGTATGAATTTCCCCACTCACAGTATTGATTTGGAGAATTACATTGACTTTTGATATTATGAGTATCACTAAGACCTCGATTTTTTTTAAAAGATTTTATTTATTTATTCATGAGAGACACACAGAGAGAGGCAGAGACATAGGCAGAGGGAGAAGCAGGCTCCCTGCTTCTCCCAGGCAAGCCCAATGCAGGACTCGATCCCAGGATGCCAGACTCATGACCTGAGCCAAAGGTAGATGCTCAACCGCTGAGCCACCAGGTGCCCTGAGATCTTGCTTTTGAAATAAGTTCAATTTATCTTAGTGTATTATCCTTTTTATTTGCTGGTTGATTCAGACTGCTTGTTGTTCAGAATTTTTGTGTCTATGTTCACAAGAGGTTGGTCTGAGTTTCTCTTTGTAATGTTTTTCAGCTTTGTTAGCAAGGTTTTCCTCCCTTGTGCTATCCTCTAAAAGAATTACTATAATGTCATTTCTTCCTTAAAAATGTGAGGAATTTATTGCTAAAGCTTTCTGGAACTGGAGTTTTTGTTCTGGGAGTTTTTAATGATAAGTTTACTTACTTTAATCAAAACAGTGCTATTTAGATAGTCTATTTTTATTTCAATAGACTCTGAAAAGTTTTGCTTTTTTGTGCATTTTCTAATTGCATCTAAATTTTTAAATGTATTAGTTATTACAAAAATATTAGCAAACTGCTGACTCCTGGCAACATCTCTCACCTGGCTAGGGCTGTGCTTTTAGCTGAGGCAAACAAGACCCTGGGCAGAATTTAAAAGGAAACCTAGACAATGAAAAAGCATGTGAAAAACTCTGATTTATTCCTTATGCTCTAAAAGGTTGCATGGATACTTGGGGTGTATGCATGACCAAGGAAGACTTTGGGAAGAAGGAAGTACCAGTCATTCACTCTGGTTGACTTTGGCTGTATGCGCAGCAGGAAACAAAAGTTAAAGCTGTCTTGTAAAGTGCCAGATGTTTGAAGACAAATATCCCCATACTGATCCACTTAGCAAAGAGTGACATAGAAGAAAATCCTCCAACTAAGTAATCATTGGTTGCCTACTAAATTTTTTTTTATTTTTTTATTTTTTTTTAAATTTTTATTGGTGTTCAATTTACCAACATACAGAAAAACACCCAGTGCTCATCCCGTCAAGTGTCCACCTCAGTGCCCGTCACCCATTCCCCTCCAACACCCGCCCTCCTCCCCCCTTCCACCACCCCTAGTTCGTTTCCCCGAGTTAGGAGTCTTTATGTTCTGTCTCCCTTCCTGATACTAAATTATACTGATCCAGGTCTGACCCACATGAAGCCAGTTTTAAAAAGAAAAAAAAAAGGAAGTTAACAGAGAACTCAGTTGCTGTATATATACTAGATATAAAATATTATATATGTATTATATATCCTATGTATTTCACTATTTGCAATCTATAGAATTAGTATAGAAAAGTAGCTAAGCAAGTGAGCTACAATGAAGAAAATTAAATTCAGCAAGAGAAACAAACTTTGATGTGTATGTGTGTGTGTGTGTGTGTGTGTGTGTGTGTGAAGGAATCTAATACTTGATTTGTTATTATATAAGTTATTCAGGTTCCAATAAAAAAGTATGTGTCATACAAAGAAGTAAAAGAAAATATGCCACATTCATAATAAAAAGAACAGTTGACAAAAAATGTTCCTGAGGGGCTCAGATGTGGACTTAGTAGACAAAGAGTATGTAAACAATTAAAGGATTATGTGGCTACAAGATCTTACCAAACAAAGACTATCAATGAAGAGAGAAGAATTTGTCTTAGATCAGGCTACTATAACAAAATAACCATAGACTAGATTGTGTAAACAACACAAGATTTATTTCTTAAGTTCTTGAGCCTGGGAAGTCCAAGATCAGAGTGCTGGCAGAAAAGGTATCTGGTGAAGACCCTTTTTCTGGTACCTAGATGGCCATCTTCTCATTGTACTATCACATGAGGAGAGAGAGAGAGCAGACACATGTACATGTGTGCAAGAGAGAGACAGAGAGAGACAGAAAAACAGAGATACAGAGGGAGAGAGCACTTTCTCTTGTTTATAAGGGCATCAATTCTATTATGAGGTTTCCAAATATGACCCAATTACCTCCCAAAGATAACCATCTTCTAATACCATCACATTAGGGGTTAGAGTTTCAACTTATAAATTTTGGGGGGACACAAACATTCACTCCATAGCAAAACCAAAACAAAACAATTTGTTTTGAGTCACAAATAGAAATTTTGGACTCAAAAAGTAAATCACTGAACCACAAACTTTACTAGATGGGCTCAATACATATTTGAGCTATTAGAAGAAAGAATCAGTAAAGTTAAAGATCTCTCAATAGAGATTATAGAGTCTGGAGAACATAAAGAAAATGAGTGAAGAAAAACGAATAGAGCCTCTGAGACCTGTTCAGCCCCATCAAGGATATCAGCATGTGAAGAATGGAATACCATAAGGATAAGAGAAAGACAAAGGGTCAAAAAGGGTCAGAAAAAATATTTAAGAATATCTGAGGAAACAATGTCAAGGAACTCCTTGAATTTGATGAACAAAATGAATCTACACATTCAAGAACCACAACAAACTTTGAGTAGAATAACCCAGACCTAGACACATGGTCAAATTGACAACAGTCAGAAATAAAGAAAAGAATCTTAAAAGCAACAATAGACAAATGACTTATAAACAAAGGCTTCTCTGTAAGGTGAACAAGTGGCTGCTTCTAGGACACAAGACAGAAGACAGGGGATGACATATTCAAAGTGCTTGCAGCAAAAACTATTCTTTAAAAGTAAAAGAAAAATTAAGACATCTCAGACATATACAAATGGAGAGGGTTTGTCACTCATAAGCCTGCCCTACAAGAAAGGCTGAAGGGAGCCTTAGACTGAAATTAAATGACACTAAACAACAATTCAAATCCATATGAGAAAAACAGCCCCGGCAAAGGTCAATGTGTATACAAGATGGTATCAATGACTTTTTTGTTTTCAACTACCTATTCCTCAATAAGATTGACAACCTTGAACTACAATGACCAAGAAAATAAGAGAAAAGACTCAAATTACTAAAATCAGTAATGAAAGATGAACATCATTATTCACCTTACAGAAATTAAAAAGGATTATAAGGGGCTACTATAGTCAAAACAGGCCAACAAATCAGATAACCTAGATGAAATGCAAAGATTCCTAGAGAGATAAAAAACAAATAACTACTGAAGCTGGCTCAAGAAGAAATAAATAATCAGAAGAGAACAATCACATGGGAAGAGAATGCCTTAGTAAATAGAAACCTGCAACGAAGCAAAACCTAGGTTGAAATGCACTTCACTAGTGAATTCCACCAGACATTTAAAGATCTAGTACCAAACTTTCACAAAATTTACCAAAATCCAGAAAAGAGGGAACACTTTTTAACTCATTCTGAGTCTCATATTACCCTGATGTCAAACCCAGTTATCACAAGAAAAAAAGACAACAGACTAATATCACTTATAAGTATAGACACAATGTTTATGAACAATACACCTACACAGCAAATTGAGCAACATACCATGACTAAGTCAGATTTATCACTGGATAGGAAGAATGGCTTAACATCTGAAAATCAATTAGGATAATACACTATATATTCATAGAATAATGGAAAATTCAGATGAACATCTCAATAGAGACAGCAAAATCATTTGACAAAAATCCAACATGCTTTTATTTATAATAAAAGTGTCTCCAAATGTCTCCAAATGGCTAAAAAACAAATTGAAAGGGGTACAACATCACAAGTCATTAGGGAAACGTGAGCTATAATCACATTGTGATACTACTTTGTACACACTATGATGGTTATAATATGAAAGACAGGCTACCACCTGTCAGCTAAGTTGGAGAGAAACTGAAACCCTCCCACATTGCTGGTGGGAATGTAAAATGATGCAGGGCTTTGGAAAACTGATAGTTGTCAAAAGATTGAATGTAGAGTTACCAGATGGCCCAGAAATTCCACTCTTAGGTATAGTGAAAGAAGCCAGCCACATAAAAGACCACATACTGAATGATTTCACTTATGTAAAAATGTCCAGACAACACATAGAGAAAGTAGACCAGTGGTTTTTAAGGGCTGGGGTGGAGGAAGGATTGGAGAATCAGGACTGGGTTTTTTATGGATGGGGTGATAAACATGCTCCAGGGATGGTGGTTGGACTATGATGCAAATGGATTGAAAAACCACTGAACTGCATAGTGTAAATGAGTGAATTTTATGATGTATGAAATATATCTTCATAGAGGTGTTTAAAATTTTAAAAATTTAGAGTCTCTAGATCATATTGTCTTCCTTCCTCATTTCTTTCTGACATATGGAGTGCGGGTGATCACTTAAACACTGGTGAGGATTGTTTTGTTTTTAAACATTGTTCTCCGGCTGGTCTGTTTCAGCCTTACTTTTATTCTGAGGAGATGGCCCTTCTGGTGTGTTTACTAGGACGGCCCCACCTCAACCTGAACTCCAATCTCTGGTAGCTTTTTGTGACATTTATCCGCCTGAGTTGAAAATGGCAAATGTTGTGGGTAATGGTGGTAGGGTGGATGGGGAACCTTACCTCATTCTGCTTCTCTTCTTCCAAGACAGAGCCACTCAGTTCTTTCTTGTATTGATTAGTCTCCAAAGTGGTTTAAAGCATTGTATTCTTCATCTTTCCAGATTTTATGTTTCCTGCCGGAGGGATAATAACAACTTGATTCTCAATGACAGGAACCAAAGATCCCTCTGTAATGACTGCTTTTAACACAGAAAATCAGCAGGCCGCTTGTAGCAGACGTCCTTTGTGTTGGCACACCAGAGCACTGCCTCCCCTCCTCGAAAGAAGTGTGTATGTTGTATGTTTCAGAAACCATTGGGACTTCTGTTCCAACCATGAGATCTGACTGGGAGCTGCCAATCTCAGCAGCCCACCTCCTGGGGTGAGCCAAGCAGAATCCTGTCCAGGTTGGAAACCCTGGAATCAGAGAGGAATATAGTTTCCTGTGCAACTCTTGAAGATGTGAGTCAGAAGCTTCCAGAGGGTACTCTCCCAGCCTTTGGGAAAAGGTAACTTGTAAGTAGAAAATATGAAGTCACTGTATTGGGAGGAGAAATAGGGTATGAAAGAAGTCCCAGAGCCATAGAAATCTCTGGTTTTTATTCTTCACTAGTGACACTCTTTCCGTAAAGTTAAATCAATAAATTTGTCTTATTGCTTAAGCTAGTACATGTTTTTGTCTTAAGAAATGAAGCTTTTGATCTGTACGCTGCACAGCAACTCTTGTGCTCTTTTCACATATTGATTCAGAAAATACATATGTATATTACTTGTCTGCCCAAGGTTTGGGGATCATTGATATAGGCAATGATTTTCTCCTGAAACAGAATATTATTTATCAAGAGAAACATATGCCTGGATTTAGCTCAGAAAGCCAATTTGGGTCACAGTGCAGCATAGGAAATAGGGAAGAATCAGAAGTCAAAGGAAAGAATCTAAAAGCTCGATGCAAATTAGAGAAATAACAAACCAGGAACTTTGTAAAAGATAGGCGAATGAAGGAAGATAGGTCCAAGAAGTACTACAGATGGAGGATTGAAAAGGCTCCAAAATAGTTGAGAAAAGAAGGATGAAATAAGAATAATTCATAATTTCATAAAACACCAAGGATTGTGCCCAGGAGGGTAGGATAAAAGAAGAAATCTTTTGTGTGTACTTCCTGGGGATCAGTTCTTGAAAATGCTGGTGCAAACCGTATTTCACCCTGTTGCTCCATGGTCTAATCATGGACTGGAGGCACTGAAAACAATTGGAATCCACTCATTCTTTTTTCTTTCCCTATTCTCGCTCTTTGATTGGTCCACTGGAATAGATTGAACTCTCTGTAGGTTTTGAGATGTTAGGGATGTTATAACCACTCTTAACTGTAACTATATGATATAACATTGGAAGTGATACCCAGCTTGTTGGTGGGTAGCAAGTGCTTCTGGAATAATACGGTGCATCAGGACGTAATTTCCATTCCTTTAGAATGAGGTGGCACTTTTATATTTCTGCATGTCACAGAATAAACATGTTTTGTTTTTCTCATCATGTTTTAGATAATAAAAGAAGAATAAACATGTTTTGTTTTTCTAATCATGTTTTAGATAATAAAAGAAGAAACATATATCAACAAACAAATGAAACCACTTCTTGATGAGCTCAATGTTAGAACAATGACAAAACTTTGACTGAAAAATAACCAAGCTGCTCATATGTAACCCTACTGAACGTGTTTTGATCCTTATTTTGTTGTTTTTCTGTCATCTTATCTGTGTCCTAGGAAATTGTATCCTCATGCTTTATTACAATGAGAAGAAATATTTCTGGGATGCGTACAGCTGTGCTCTTGAACTTGTGACATTTAAAGGGCAATAGAATGCTAATGTGACTAATAAAACAGAAAAATGGTTTTATAAAAGGCCATGTGATTATCCTGTTTCTTGTTCACTTATCTTTTAAACTGACTAAATTTGACAACTTAGTTTGTAAAAATTGAAATAAAGAAGCACTGCACATTCAAATTGAAATAACAGTAAAACAAAGACCTTTCAATAAACAGGTTGTCACATTCTTCTCCCTTTTTTTGTAAAGAAAAATCTATCAGGAGAGAGGTGAAGAGTGTGTATCTATGAATGTGGTGGTCTATAATGATTTTTGGATTACTCTGGGAGGCAAGAGGTTGCAATACAAAAATAATCCTTCTTTGGTAATTGATTTTTGTACTTTCCTTTGAACACACAAAATTGGTTTCAGGGCTGGTGTATTACAATGTGCCAGTGAGCAAGGATATTGATAACTACAGTACATGAACTCTGCAAGCTATCAGTGGACATTTTTGCCCTCAGGGCCTATATCTGGCATATTAAAACAGGTCTCAGTAGCTACAGTAAGTGTATTTGGAGCTGAAAATCAGAGCATTTGGTCTGTCAAAGATAAGTGTACTGAAAGTGGGGGAACACTGAGTAAGGATATTTGAAACAAGGTTAGTCTAGAAGTTCTAGGACATATAGTTACTCTAACTAAAGACTATTTTAGGGAGAAAAGGCATTGAAATCTTTCCTCATTCATGAATTCAATAGGCATTTTATGACTGTATGATAGTCAACAAACACTCGAATAGAGAGAAATGGAGCCATGAACAAGAGCTCATCTCCAACCTCAGGAGTGACTCTTTCCTTTTAAACTTTTAAAAATTTATTTATTTATTTGTTAATGAGAGACACAGAGAGAGAGCCAGAGACAGGCAGAGGAAGAGAAGCAGGCTCCTTGCACGGAGCCTGATGTGGGACTTGATCTCCAGACCCAGGATCACACCCTGAGCAGATGCTCAACCACTGAGCCAGCCTGGCATCCCAGGAGTGACTCTTTACAGAAACAGCAAGAATCAGTAGATCCCATTGACCTTGACCTCTTATCCTGCTAGTTCTTTTAGCTGAGAAGGAGCCTTTAGTATACTCCTCGGGACATGGAAGCCAGACAATTAATGAGAGCTTTTAAATGAGCCAGTGAACCCTCTGGCTTGGCAGAGCAGGGCAGGGATGCTGGGAACATTTCATAATATGGCTATCCCAGTATGTGTGCATCATTTCTGTTTGCTCCTCTCCAGGTACTCTCTGCTCCTTCTCCACCCTGGGTGAGCTTTAGGAGGCAGCCCTGTGTGGACGAAATTGATGGCATCCTTCTAACACTCTGGCTGACGAGAATCACCAGAGTAACCTAGAGCTCATTTCCCTGACACCCTCCCTGCTAGGTCAGGGGGTCAAGCTGCATAATGGCCTGTCCAGACAGCTGCCTCTTAGAGTCATAGTGGTCCTTTCCAGCATTTGGTAACCAAGTCTTCTCTACAGAGCAGCAATGGCCTCCCAATGTTGGAAGCCACAGGATGACTTACCATCCTTAAATTCCATACAATTTTATTAATGGTCTTGTTCTAGGACTTGTCTCAGTTATCCTCTCTGAGTGGACCCTCCATATCTTGCCTGACCCTGGCTGATATATGATGGCAGATGCAGCATCTACATGAACAAACCATGTATGGTGAGATTCGACACACCCAGTATGACTGTCTGATGAGGGGTCTTTCATAGCCTCCAGTGGCTTAAGTGGGCTTGAGGTGGAGTCTTCGTGTGGGCTACAGTTGGTCTCATTTCAATATTCATTAGGAAAGGGAGGTATGTAGTTGATAATCACTAAATTTAAAATGATGGAAAAATCATGCTAACCTATTAACGTAGGTCCTTGCTGCTTGAGAGAGAGAGTGACCTTGATGTTGGATATTTAGGAAGCTTAGAAGACTCTAAATAAATAAATTAACAAACAGTTAAAAGTATCTCATAATGTAAACATTTTTTTAAAAAAAAACACAACACTCTGGTGGGAATGTGAACTGGTGCAGCCACTCTGGAAAACTGTGTGGAGGTTCCTCAAAGAGTTAAAAATAGACCTGCCCTACGACCCAGCAATTGCACTGCTGGGGATTTACCCCAAAGACGCAGATGCAATGAAACGCCAGGATACCTGCACCCCGATGTTTATAGCAGCAATGTCCACAATAGCCAAACTGTGGAAGGAGCCTCAGTGTCCATCGAAAGATGAATGGATAAAGAAGATGTGGTTTATGTATACAATGGAATATTACTCAGCCATTAGAAACGACAAATACCCACCATTTGCTTCAACGTGGATGGAATAGGAGGGTATTATGCTGAGTGAAATAAGTCAATCGGATAAGGACAAACATTATATGGTCTCATTCATTTGGGGAATATAAATAATAGTGAAAGGGAATAGAAGGGAAGGGAGAAGAAATGGGTAGGAAATATCAGAAAAGGAGACAGAACATGAAGACTCCTAACTCTGGGAAACGAACTGGGGGTGGTGGAAGGGGAGGAGGGTGGGGTGGGGGTGGGGGTGAATGGGTGACGGGCACTGAGGGGGGCACTTGATGGGATGAACACTGGGTGTTATTCTGTATGTTGGCAAACTGAGCAACAATAAAAAATAAATTTATTATTAAAAAAAACCAACACTCTGCTACTCAATGTTCACTTTGAAATCAACATTTCAATTTGAAGTTTGGAAGGATGGTGTTACAGATCAAATGGGTATGCTCAGGCTAATATTTCCATGACCACTGCAACTGGAAGTAAGCCTTCCACAATAAAGAGGTTTTAAATGCTTCTTCCATCACCATGAAGTCTGGAAGACTGATATTGGCAGAGAAAAGCTGCTGGTTTGGCAAAAAATACTACTGTGAAGGTAAAGAAAGACAGTCACACACTATCATTTCTGTTAACTTGTAAAGCCAGCAGCCAGCACTTTGTAGGTCTTGATGGGAGAGGAGAGTCTTAGTTAAACTACCTTTAACAACTGTTTTTTGAGCAACTGGATAAAGTAGATTTTAACCACTTGGGGCAATAAATACTAATGAGACAATTTCGGAAGACATAGTGTATTAGAAGAGTGGACACTGTGGAGATCCAGGGAAGGAAAGAAGAGTGATCTGCATCTCTGTTCTCTTGCAAGAGTTGGCTCAGGATGAAGGAAGAGAATTATAAGCAAGCCCTGTGCACTGTTTTGTTTTATATGAGACCAAGTCTGTAGTTCACATTGCTACTGTCATTTTCAATAATTTTCCAAAAGTGATTTTCCCAACTTCAGAAAGTTTCAAGAACTTATGCAGAGTTATAAATTTATTAATTAATAAAATCTTAAAAAAAATAATGGAGATGCTGCTGGAACCTCACTGAGAATCATGGAAGTGAGAAACAGGTTCATCACCACCCACTGGAGTAACCTCCAAACACTGTTCTAGCTGGAAGAATGGATGACTCATGGTTTCAGAGAGTAAAGAGTATCAGGACATACCAGGAAAGAAGCTCTCTGCCTCATTCCATGCCATGATATCATGCAGGTCACCCCAAAGAAGGTAAGAGGAGGTCACCCATTAAAAGGATTGTGGTTCAAATGAAGACTGACTTGAAAATCTTGAATAGACTACCCAATGACACTGAGTTTTGAACCAGAAATGGTTGCTAAGTGTATCTAGTATTTTCACTGTCAGGTGGAAATGGGACTCAGATCAATATGAGAAAGGAGGAAAATTGTATATTATTTTCTTTCTTTTTTTTTTGTTGACATGAAATAACATAACATCAAATCAACAATTTTAGAGTGAATAGTTTTGTGACATTAGAATGTTTATGTTACACAACTGTCACCTCAATCTAGTTCTAAAACGTTTTCATCACCTCAAAAGGAAACCTCGTCCCTTTTAACCAGTTGCTCTTCATACCTCCCTCCATAGCCCTGTTATCCACCAGCCTGCATTCTGTCTATGGCTTTACCTACTTTGGATATTTTAAGTAAATGTAGTCATAAAATATGTGGTGTTTTGTGCCTAGCTTCTCTCACTTGATGTAATATTTTCAAAGTTCATCCACATTGTAGTATGTATCAACATTTCATTTCTTTTTGTGGCTAATATTCTATTATATATTTATACCACAATTTGTGTGTTCATTCATTCATTGACAGACATTCGGGTTGTTTCTATCCCGTGGCTATTGTGATAGTGCTGCTATAAATGTGCATATACATCTAGTTGTTTAATAGCCTGTTTTCATTTTTGAGGGGTATTTACCTAGGATTGGAATTGCTGGGTACTGGTAAGTCTGTTTTATATCTTGAAGAACCACCAAATCATTTTCTGTATTGCTGAACCATTTTATATTCCCAGCAGCAAAATATGAGGGTTCGACTTTCTCTGTGTTTCCATTTTTAAAAATTATTGTCATCTTAGTGGGTGTAAAGTGGTAACTTGTGGTTTTGATTTACATTTCCTGAATAACTAATAATGTTGAGCATCTTCTCATGTGTATGTTGGCCATTTGTATTTTTTGTTTGATGAGATGTCTTGTCAAGTCCTTTGCCCATGTTTAAACTGAGTTGCCTTTTTCTTCTTTATTTTTAATCTTTTTTTTTAGAATTTCCATGTTTTTATTTGAGTATAGTTGACATGAAATGTTACATGAGTTTCAGGTGTACAACTTAGTGATCTGCCAAGTTTACACATTATACAATGCTCATCACAAGCATAGCTACCATCTGTCCAGTACATTGCTGTTACAGTATCAGTGACCGTATTCCTTACGCTCTGCTTTTTATTCCTGTGACTTTTTATTCCAAAACTGGTGGCCTGTGTCTCCCACTCCCCTTTCTTCACTCATTTTTTCCACCCCTTGTCCACTCTCCTGCCCTCTGGCGACCATCAGTTTATTTTCTGTATTTATAGTTCTAATTCTACTTTATTCATTCATTTTTTAGATTCCATTTATGAGCAGAATCATGATTTTTGTCTTTGTTAGTATGACTTATCTCACCTAGCATAGTACCCTCTAGGTCCATGCATATTGTCTCAAATGATATGATTACATCTATTTATGGCTGTGTAATATTCTGCTGTGTATATATGTGTATACACAGTTTTCTTTGTGCAACTTTGCTTGCTTCCATGTTGTGGCTACTGCAAGGCTTCAATAAACATAGAGGTTATATCATATATCTTTTTGAGTTAGTATTTTAATTTTCTCTGGGTAAATACACAGTAGTGGAATTTTTGGATCATATGGCATTTTTATTTTTAATTTTTTGAGGAAACTCCATACTGTTTTCTACAGTGGCCATACCAATTTGCATTTCCACCAACAGTGCACGAGAGTTCTTTTTTCTTCGTATCCTTGTCAACACTTGCTGTTTTCTGTCTTCTTAATTTTAGCCATTCTGACAGGCATAAAGTGATATCTCATTGTATCTTAAAGATTTTTATTTATTCGAGAGAGGGAAAGCACAAGCAGGAGGAGGGTCAGAGGGAGAGGAACAAGCAGAATCCCAGCTGAATAGGGAGCCTAACAAGGGGCTTGATCCCACGACCTGGAGATCATCATCTGAGCTGAAGTCAAATGATTAACCAACTGTGCCACTCAGATACCCCTCACTGTTCATTTTTTAAAAAAGATTTTATTTGCTTGTTTGTTTATTTATTTATTTATTTATTTATGAAAGACACAGAAAGATAGGTAGAGACATAAGCAGAAGGAGAAGTAGCCTCCCTGCAAGAATCCTTATGTGGGACTTGATCCTAGGAATCCGGGGTCATGGCCTGAGCCAAAAACAGACACTCAATCACTGAGTCACCCAGGTGTTCCTTCATTGTTCTTTAGATGTAAGAATTACTTATATATTCTATATACTAAACCCTTACCAAATGTATATTTGCAAATATTCCCTCACACTTTGTAGATTGTCTCTTATTTTATTTTTTTGATAAGATCCTTTGATGCACAAAATTTTTAACTTTGATGAAGTCCAATTTATTCATATTTTCTTTAATTGCTCATGCTTTTGAACCATATTGAAGAATTCATCATGAAATACAAGGTCATACTGATTCACTGCTATGTTTGCTTTTAAGAGTTTTATGATTTCGGTAATTTTATTTATTTGGTTGATCTATTTTGAGTTAGTTATTGAATATGGTGTGAGGTAGAGGTCCAACCTCATTCTTTTGAATGTGGAAATACAGTTGCTCTAGCACCACTTGTTAAAAAGACTATTTTCCCCACTGAACAGTCTTAGCATCTTTGTGGAAAAACAATAAGCAGAAAACTTGCTATTTTTAATGCATTCAAATTATGACTACTTTTTTTTCATTTTCACTAAAGAAAGTGCTCTGAGTAAACAATGTCTTAATAGTGGATCATAAAGAGGAAGCTAGTCTGTTGTGAGATGAAACAAAAATATAAAAGAAAAAGCTGTCAGAAATGTAGAGCACCTGTCACTTGCCAGTTTCTGCTTCCACTCTCTCTCCTGTATACCACTATTTCTGCACTGACTTTCCTTGTCCTTTCACACCTCTAATCCTCATCAGAATTTCCACCTAACTTGCAACTTAACAGAATTTTTCTTTTTTTTAATAAATTTATTTTTTATTGGTGTTCAATTTGCCAATATACATAATAACACCCAGTGCTCATCCTGTCAAGTGCCCCCCTCAGTGCCCGTCACCCATTCACCCCCACCCCCCGCCCTCCTCCCCTTCCACCACCACTAGTTCATTTCCCAGACTTAGGAGTCTTCATGTTCTGTCTCCCTTTCTGATATTTCCTACCCATTTCTTCTCCCTTCCCTTCTATTCCCTTTCACTATTATTTATATTCCCCAAATGAATGAGAACATATAATGTTTGTCCTTCTCTGATTGACTCATTTCCTTTTGTATATAATTAGTGAGTATAATCCTTAAGACAATCAATATTTTTATTGTACCCAAGAAAAATGAAAAGGTAGAAAGATAACTGCTTGAATTATTGCTTGTAGTCCTACCTTGGGAGGATATTTCTATACAATCACATGAATGTGACAAAGGTAGAATGGTCAAAACACATAGTATACCACCCAGCATGTAAGGCTAAAAGGGTTCTTACAAATTCATAAAGTCTGCCTCTGAGCAAAAAAAGCCCTATTCCAGCTCTCATACAAGGGTTAACAACTTTTATTGCCAGTGGACATGTCTTGATCAGAGCTGGCACTTGTCACAGACATTTACTATGCAGTGGCCAGAAATCCTTGATGCCCAGGCAACCTGTCCACTTGCTGATTTTGTCCAGAATTTTAATATCCCAGCTCCGTTATTTGCTTAGTGTTCTTTTTAATTGAGAAGTGCTTATTAAACAATGAGTCAGATTCCATATGTCTTATATTAAAAGATGCATTTTTTACTTTATTTATATTTAATAGCCTTTAAAATGATTTCTTCCACAAGTATTTCTCCTTTTCTTTGCACTTTCCTCTATGACCCCATTTTCTCAATTCTTTCTATAAATTTTTAATTTGATATGAATTTATAGTTTGAAGTCATTTAAAACCTATAGAGAACTTATAAGAATAGGTAAATAAAACCTCTATATCCTTTATCCAGATTATTAGCTGTTTATACTTTATCCAATTGCTTTAGTATGTTATCTTTGTCTCTCTAGACATATATATATATTATGTATATATTTATTATATGTATAATGTATATATTTACATATTAAGCTAAATAATACTTATATATTAGTATCATTAGTATTACTAATTATTATTAGTATGATTTTATATATTTATAAATTAAATATATATTAATTTTATATATTATAAATTAAATATATATAAATTAAATTTATATATATAAATAATATATATTTAAATATAAATAAATATACATATGAAATATATATGTTGAATGCATATTAATTTCCTAAATTAGAGAGTAAGTGGCAGATGATACCCTCTACCTTCAAATACTTCCGAATGTCTCTCCTTAGAAAAAATACATTCTTTTCAATAATCATAGTATAATGGTTAAAATCAGGATATTTAACATTAATGCAATACTACCATACAATTCATGGACCAGATTGAAATTTTGTCAATTGTTCCAATACTCTTTTCTGGTTTTACTGCCTAAGGAATTTTTCCATTTGAACTAAGCATATTTAGAAGGTTTAACCTTTAAAATTTGCTTTATCTGGGCAGCCCGGGTGGCCCAGTGGTTTAGCGCCACCTTCAGCCCAGGGCATGATCCTGGAGACCCAGGATGGAGTCCCACATCGGGCTCCCTGCATGGAGCCTGCTTCTCCCTCAGCCTGTGTCTCTGCCTCTCTCTCTCTCTCTCTCTGTGTCTCTCATGAATAAATAAATAAAGATCTTTATTAAAAAATTTGCCTTATCCAGCTGTTTTACCCTCTAGTTTTACAAACTATCCTTTGCTTTTCCTGTTCATTTTCATGGCACTCAAGTCCTGCCTGTGTGCTCACGAGCGTCCAGCCCACACATCTCTCCTGACTTCCAGAGTTGTGCATCTAATTGCATGTTCCAGGTAGTTTGTTCATGTAGAGGTTACTAAACAGTTGGTGAAAGTATGGTTAATGAGTGAACATGGAGATTTGTGTACCACAGGCTCATCAACTTATTCATAGATCCATCCAATTCAGAAACCTGGACATTCCTTCTCTCTCATTTCTTCCCCAAATCAGCAATCATTCCCCACTGCCCTCGATTGCTCTGAAGTGTTTTTCAGTTCTGTTTCTTGGGGCTGAGCCTTCAGCCTAACTCAGGTACTCCATTTCATCTTCTTTGATAAGGATACAGCTCCCTATGGACTTCTCTGCCTCCAGTCTCATCGCTTCCACAACAGTGCCAGAACGTCTTCATCACTGAAAAGTCTGCTTCTATTACTCCTCCCCTTGATATTTTTCTCAAGAGGAAATTTACACTCCCCATCGTAGTACACAGGCACTCGACCACGTTTCTTTGTTTGGCCAGCTGCATTTCCATCCACTTGGGCTTCAACACTTTTCACACCAGCAAACTTACTCTGGGTTCTTACTCCTCTGGGTCCTTGAATCTGTTATTATTTTGACTTGGAGCATCCTCTCTGCCACCTTACACAGACTTCTCTGTGTGTATCTCATTACTCATTCTATTAACTTTAAAAGCGCAATTGCAGTTTGAATCATTATGTACTTGCTGTCATTTGCTGCTGTTTGCCTTTGAATGATTTTTCATATATCAAAATTGCTTTTAAAGCTTAGGTTACATCAAACTGGGTCCACATGTTACTAAGATAAACTAGACTGAGAAATAACAAGGCTAAAAGGAATTCAGTCCCTCCCCTGGCCATCTGAAGGGACTGTGGAGGTCCACTCCAAAGCGAAGGCATGTGAGTCAAGAGATATGACTAGTGATGAGTGAAGATTCAACCAAAAAGCATGTGGTGGTCTGATGTAAGGCAGCAGGCGGTCCTGCCTGCAGGCAGTGTGAGGTGATGGGGAATCTAAGTGAGGAGTGCAAGTTTAGGTGGTTAGGCCATGGGCATTAGCAATGTAGGCCCCCTTACACTGGAGCTGCATCTCAGCCCAGGAGCCAGAGCTATGAAGATGCCAGGGAGATATCAAAAGAGCTCTGTGAGTTTTGAGCTGGACGGTCAAGCTCCTGAAACTTCTGAGCCAAGGGTGGGTAGAGACTGTGTTGGGTTGGTCTTTCTTTGCGGGTGCAGTGTCTAGAAGTGAAATAGAGCGGGGTGTGGGCAGTTCCTGGGAGCACTGGGTTCTGCTGACTAGCCTAGAGTTCCTGGAAAGCACATGCTCCTCTATCAATGATGTTACTTGCTAGCTTGCTTCCCAGGCTTATGAGCTCACCTGTGCTCCATTAGTTATTGCAATCATTGTTTGTGACTCCATTTTAGTAAATATCTTTCAAAGCAGATTAAGTAAGTATCCTGTTGATTTGAAAATGAAGGTTTTTAAAATAATCTTTGAAGAGGCTTTTAATTAAGCATATGAATGACAATTAAGTGAAAATAGATTGTTTCAACCAAACATTACTGACATTTATTGTGAAAATGGAGACATAGCAAGGTAACATTTCCCACGGAGTTTCAATTCTTTTAGTATCTTAATCATTTCTTTCAAAATACTGGAAAAGGAAGAAATGTGTTCTGGAAAATCAGAAAGTAATGAGGACTTTGTAAGAATAGCTGCTGTCGAAATTCAGGTAAGACCACACTTGGATAATTCAAACAAAATAAAATTAGTGGTTCCAGATGGCATGAAATGCAGGGCTGCAGGTGAATTTGCTAAGAAATATTCAACTGCCAAAGATTATTTTTAGAGCACAAAAACAAAGCCCTGGGAACGTATCAGATCAGATATTAGGAAGTAGGGTACATCCTTTTAAAAGAGAACCAATTACCATGGTAATTACCCTAAATGTATAATTCTTGTTCATTTTGTAAGAAATAGTAAGATAAAGTAGCTGAGGAATCTGGATTCTACTGACACTATTAAAAATAAGATTTATCAGTTTTAGAAGGTTGGTGATAAATCTTCTGGAGGATTTTCTCCCCTTTCTTATCGAGTTGTATTGTTTTGCCCACATTGGATTCCCTTTACTCCTACCTTCTACTTCACCATTTCTATTCCTTTGACTCTGTTCCTCAGGACTTCTCTCCCCTCCTTTTCTTTACTCTTCTTTTCTTTCTTTCTTTCTTTCTTTCTTTCTTTCTTTCTTTCTTTCTTTCTTTCTTCTTTCTTTCTTTCTTTTCTTTTCTTCTTCCTTCTTCTTTTCTTTTGTTTTTTTTTAATAATAAATTTATTTTTTATTGGTGTTCAATTTGCCAATATACAGAACAACACCCAGTGCTCATCCCATCAAGTGCCCCCCTCAGTGCCCATCACCCAGTCACCCCAACCCCCTCCCTCCTCCCCTTCTACCACCCCTAGTTCATTTCCCAGAGTTAGGAGTCGTTATGTTCTGTCTCCCTTTCTGATATTTCCTACTCATTTCTTCTCCCTTCCCTTCTATTCCCTTTCACTATTATTTATAGTCCCCAAATGAATGAGAACATACAATGTTTGTCCTTCTCCAATTGACTCATTTCACTCAGCATAATACCCTGCAGTTCCATCTACGTTGAAGCAAATGGTGGGTATTTGTCGTTTCTAATGGCTGAGTAATATTCCATTGTATACATAAACCACATCTTCTTTATCCATTCATCTTTCGATAGACACCGAGGTGCCTTCCACAGTTTGGCTATTGTGGACATTACTGCTATAAACATCGGGGTGCAGGTGTCCCGGCGTTCCATTGCATCTGTATCTTTGGGGTAAATCCCCAACAGTACAATTGCTGGGTCATAGGGCAGGTCTATTTTTAACTCTTTGAGGAACCTCCACACAGTGTTCCAGAGTGGCTGCACCAGTTCACATTCCCACCAACAGTGTAAGAGGGTTCCCTTTTCTCCGCATCCTCTCCAACATTTGTGGTTTCCTGCCTTGTTTATTTTCCCCATTCTCACTGGTGTGAGGTGATATCTCATTGTGGTTTTGATTTGTATTTCCCTGATGGCAAGTGATGCAGATCATTTTCTCATGTGCTTGTTGGCCATGTCCATGTCTTCCTCTGTGAGATTTCTGTTCATGTCTTTTGCCCATTTCATGATCAGATTGTTTGTTTCTTTGCTGTTGAGTTTCATAATTTCTTTATAGATCTTGGAAACTAGCCCTTCATCTGATATGTCATTTGCAAATATCTTCTCCCATTCTGTAGGTTGCCTTTTAGTTTTGTTGACTGTATCCTTTGCTGTGCAAAAGCTTCTTATCTTGATGAAGTCCCAATAGTTCATTTTTGCTTTTGTTTCTTTTGCCTTCATGGATGTATCTTGCAAGAAGTTACTGTGGCCGAGTTCAAAAAGGGTGTTGCCTGTGTTGTCTCACATTTAGATCTTTCATCTATTTTGAGTTTATCCTTGTGTATGATGCAAGAGAGTGGTCTAGTTTCATTCTTCTGCATGTGGATGTCCAATTTTCCCAGCACCATTTATTGAAGAGACTGTCTTTCTTCCAGTGGATAGTCTTTCCTCCTTTATCGAATATTAGTTGACCATAAAGTTGAGGGTCCACTTCTAGGTTCTCTATTCTGTTCCATTGATCTATGTGTCTGTTTTTGTGCCAGTACCACACTGTCTTGATGACCACAGCTTTGTAGTACAACCTGAAATCTGGCATTGTGATGGCCCCAGCTATGGTTTTCTTTTTTAAAATTCGCCTGGCTATTCGGGGTCTTTTCTGATTCCACACAAATCTTAAAATAATTTGTTCTAACTCTCTGAAGAAAGACCATGGTATTTTGATAGGGATTGCATTAAACGTGTAAATTGCCCTGGGTAACATTGACATTTTCACAATATTAATTCTGCCAATCCATAAGCATGGGATATTTTTCCATCTCTTTGTGTCTTCCTCAGTTTCTTTCAGAAGTGTTCTATAGTTTTTAGGGTATAGATCTTTTACCTCTTTGGTTAGGTTTATTCCTAGGTATCTTATGCTTTTGGGTGCAATTGTAAGTGGGATTGACTCCTTAATTTCTCTTTCTTCAGTCTCATTGTTAGTGTTTGGAAATGCCACTGACTTCTGGGCATTGACTTTGTATCCTGCCACACTGCCAAATTGCTGTATGTGTTCTAGCAATCTTGGGGTGGAGGCTTTTGGGTTTTCTATGTAGAGTATCATGTCATCGGCAAAGAGGGAGAATTTGACTTCTTCTTTGCCAATTCGAATGCCTTTAATGTCTTTTTGTTGTCTGATTGCTGAGGTGAGGACGTCCAGTACTATGTTGAATAGCAGTGGTGAGAGTGGACATCCCTGTCTTGTTCCTGATCTTAGGGGAAAAGGCTCCCAGTGCTTCCCAACTGAGAATGATATTTGCTGTGGGCTTTTCATAGATGGCTTTTAAGATGTTGAGGAATGTTCCCTCTATCCCTACACTCTGAAGAGTTTTGATGAGGAATGGATGCTGTATTTTGTCAAATGATTTCTCTGCATCTAATGAGAGGATCATATGGTTCTTGGTTTTTCTCTTGCTGATATGATGAATCACATTGATTGTTTTACGAATGTTGAACCAGCCTTGTGTCCCGGAAATAAATCCTACTTGGTCATGGTGAATAATTTTCTTAATTTACTGTTGGATCCTATTGGCTAGTATCTTGTTGAGAATTTTTGCATCCATGTTCATCAGGGATATTTGTCTATAATTCTCCTTTTTGGTGGGGTCTTTGTCTGGTTTTGGAATTAAGGTCATGCTTGCCTCATAGAACGAATTTGGAAGTACTCCATCTCTTTCTATCTTTCCAAACAGCTTTAGTAGAATAGGTATGGTTTCTTCTTTAAACGTTTGATAGAATTTCCCCGGGAAGCCATCTGGCCCTGGACTTTGGTGTCTTGGGAGGTTTTTGATGACTGCTTCAATTTCCTCCCTGGTTATTGGCCTGTTCAGGTTTTCTATTTCTTCCTGTTCTAGTTTTGGTAGTTTGTGGCTTTCCAGGAATGCGTCCATTTCTCCTAGATTGCCTAATTTATTGGCGTATAGCTGTTCATAATACGTTTTTAAAATCGTTTGTATTTCCTTGGTGTTGGTAGTGATCTCTCCTTTCTCATTCATGATTTTATTAATTTGAGTCTTCTCTCTCTTCTTTTTAATAAGGCTGGCTAATGGTTTATCTATCTTATTAATCTTTCAAAGAACCAACTCCTGGTTTTGTTGATCTGTTCCACAGTTCTTCTGGTCTCGATTTCGTTGAGTTCTGCTCGAATTTTTATTAATTCTCTTCTGCTCAGTGTAGGAACTATTTGCTGTTTTTTCCTCTAGCTCCTTTAGGTGTAAGATTAGCTTTTGTATTTGGGTTCTTTCCAGTTTTTGAATGGATGCTTGTATTGCGATCTATTTCCCCCTTAGGACTGCTTTTGCTGCATCCCAAAGATTTTGAATGATTGTATATCTTCATTCTCATTAGTTTCCATGAATCTTTTTATTTAATTTCCTGGTTGACCCTTTCATCTTTTAGCAGGATGGTCCTTAACCTCCATGTGTTTGAAGTCCTTCCAAATTTCTTGTTGTGATTTAGTTCTAATTTCAAGGCATTATGGTCTGAGAATATGCAGCGGACGATCCCAATCTTTTGGTATCAGTTCAGACCCGATTTGTGACTCAGTATGTTGTCTATTCTGGAGAAAGTTCCATGTGTACTTGAGAAGAATGTGTATTCAGTTGAGTTTGGATGTAAAGTTCTGTAGATATCTGTGAAATCCATGTGGTCTGGTGTATCATTTAAAGCTCTCGTTTCTTTGGAGATGTTGTGTCTAGAAGACTTATCGAGTGTAGAAAGCGCTAGATTGAAGTCACCAAGTATAAGTGTATTATTATCTAAGTATGCCTTAACTTTGGTTATTAATTGATTGATATATTTGGCAGCTCCCATGTTCGGAGCATATATATTGAGGATTGTTAAGTCCTCTTGTTGGATAGATCCTTTAAGTATGATATAGTGTTCCTCTTCATCTCTCACTACAGTCTTCGAGGTAAATTTTAGTTTATCTGATGTAAGGATGGCTACCCCTGCTTTCTTTTGAGGACCATTTGAATGGTAAATGGTTCTCTTCTCCTCTTCTTCTTCTTCTTCTTCTTCTTCTTCTTCTTCTTCTTCTTCTTCTTCTTCTTCTTCTTCATCTCTATCTTGCTGCTTTAGTGACATCATCCACTAGCCTGCCACAGTATTACTGTCAGGCTTACGTGAAGTGAGGGATGAATACCTGGCACATGATTCCTGTGTAAGTGTTAATTTTCCTCCCTCCCAGCTTCTTACCTCTTCTCCCCTTCCTTCCCTCCCTTTCCCTTCCCTGCCTTTTCTACTTCTCTGCAGGACTAATGTGGTTCTACTCACTACCCTCCAAATATAAATTCCAGCATCCTAATCTGTGAATTTAATTAATCAGAAATGTATCAAATATCTGCTGTCATGCAGACATCAGGTTGGGAACTGTGATTAATAAAAGGGTATCCACATAGCTCACTTGTGCCTTCCAAGAGCTCATTCTCTGCCTTGGACACACAACCTACTCTGACCCCAGACTTAGAAAGCCTTTTCTCTTCTTTTGGCTGTGTTTTGTCTTTTCCCATCCTTCTGCCTCCAGGAAACCTCCTCAGCTCTTCCTGACAGGGCCTGTGTTCAAACTGAGCCCCTAGAGCAGCCATTCCTGAACAATGATTTCTTTGGAACTTTAATTTTTTTTCTCATTTTAGAGTTATGAGGTCAAGTACACTTGGGAGTTGTTGATTTAAATGAAGGTAATTTGGTTTCTTTACCATAAGACTTTGCAGAGCTTTTAGTATCTGAGTTTGTGAGCCTTCAAGTAGAGTTTACATTTTACATGTATATTTGAGAACAGACATGATTTCATGGGAGGGCAAAGGGGACACATGTTCTGCAGCACACACCATGGACAACTCTGTTCTGAGTACATCCTGTATTAGTCATTGATCGTGCTTTAAAACATTGTGCCTCTTATGTTTACTTGTCTCATTTTTTCAATTAAATTGACTTTCTCCCTAGTCTTAAGGATGGAGTAGTTTATGCTTCTTTGTATCTCACAAAGCATGGCACACTTTGCCTTATCCACCAACACAAAGTATAATTTCAAATGAAAACCAAACTACTACTTATCCACAACTTATCTGCAAGGTCCTGGGCAGCCCTTTGCAGGGGATACAAAGCTGTACCTACTGCTATTCTCCTCTAACATTACCATCATGCTTGTATGACACCTGAACATTGACCTCATTACTTTTAAATAAAGTGTTTTCTTTGAGATTTGCAACAATCTGATGAAGTCTGATTAGTGTTTCTCTATCCACTCAACAAATGAGTAAACAGGGTTCTAGTAAAGTTTGCCAACATCAGTGGTTGTTTGCTCAGTAAGAACCAGACAAGGAATGGGATGCGGGCATCTTTACTCTTCAATGTAGATGAGGCTTGCCTCAGCAGCAAAGGAGTTCCACCTGAGTGTGCACTTTGGGAGTCCATTACATAGGTAACTACAATGCTGATGTGTCCTGGAGAGTGGGTGATTTGCTAGTGGGCAACAGTTTTGCAAAAAGACTTCACACAGCTCTGCATAACTAACAGGTTCAT
This sequence comes from Vulpes vulpes, assembly GCF_048418805.1. Taxonomy (NCBI): domain Eukaryota; kingdom Metazoa; phylum Chordata; class Mammalia; order Carnivora; family Canidae; genus Vulpes; species Vulpes vulpes. The sequence continues at coordinate 68,465,697 of NC_132780.1, forward strand.
CAGCCCAGGTGGCGTGATGGGGTGTTCTTAGGTTTCAGAGAGGAGCAGATCCATGCCAACAATACACTGAGCAATTTGGGGCAACTTACCTGAGTCTACTGGTGCCATCGGACATTAGGTAGAATGCATCACTATGTATGCAAGTCAAGAAATAGTTTTGTCCCTGTTGCCATGAAAACCTGGTCATATCTTACCAGAGTCACCATTTTCTTGTTTGCCTTTTAAAGGCACTCAGATAGAGGCACCTAAATGGCTCAGTTGGTTAAGTGGCCCACTCTTGGTTTCAGCTCAGGTCATGATCTTACAGTTGTGATATTGAGGCCTGCATCAGGCTATGTGCTTAGTACAGAGTAGGCTTGGGAATCTCTTTCTTCCTTCCCCCACCCCCTGGCTTTTTCTCTTTCAAATAAACAAGTCAATAAATAAAATCTTATATTAAAAAAATCCAGATAAGGAATGCCTTTACTCTAAATAAGAACCAAAATTTCTTCTAGAAAGAGATTAGAAATACTGATAACAATCTGGAAGGGAACAGACCTGGTGGATTGGGGATGGTGCCCATTGTGAAAGCACGGCACTGATGACAAAATTCAGTGAACACTGAACTCGGACACATAGGAGGAGGTGGGGAAACGAATACTGTAAATATGATAATGAAGTAGCAGCAGTGTAAGAATTCATGATAAAGAAAGGATTATATTTAAAAATGTATTAAGGCTGTAAAAGCAAGCAACAGGCTATGAAAAATTTTGTATTTATTGTGGTAAGTATAGGTATATTGAATTACAAAATTTTATAAACATTAGTAGCTCACTTTTATCTACTTTATATTTCATTATAACAGTCTTAGAAATATTACTCATAAATCATATATATATATTTAAATTTTAGGTGGGAGGTTTGAAACTGTATTTTCTAAAAATTATCAGCTTTCTTAATTAGTAATGCAGAAATAATGTAGTTATCCTGGATAAAAGAAACAGCAATGCTTTATTTATTTATTTATTTACTTACTTACTTACTGCCTTTGTAACAAGGGTTAAGATTGTTTTTTCTTGCAGAGGTCAAGATTGTAACTAGAAATAGGAAAGTATGAACATATGCACTAAAGTTTCATTTATCTATCTGTCCATCTGACTATCTATCTATGTATCTATATATTTAATTTTTAAAACTTTAATTCAAGTTAGTTAACATGCAGTGTAATATTAGTTTCAGGTATACAAGTGATTCAACACTTCCATACATCACCTGGTACTCATCATGACAAGTTCACTCCTTCATCCCCATCACCATTTCCCTCACCTATTTCTGGTGACCATCAGTATGTTCTGTAGAGTTAAGAGTCTGATTCTTAGTTTGCTTCTCTGTCACTATCTCATTTTCCTTTGTTCATTTGTTTTGTTTCTTAAATTCCACATTTCAATGAAATCATATGGTATTTGTCTTTCTCTGACTTATTTCTCTTAGCATTGTACTCTATAGGCTGTCTTAGTATCTTTTAAATTTTTCACCATTCTTGTTTGAGTCAGTACAAACATAAATATTTGTGTTGAAGAAAATTCCTCTTACCTTCGGATAGTCTTTTCAACGGGGATTTATCACTATTATTATTTGCATATTCATTTGCTCATTAGTGAGCATCTTGTTCATTGATAATATTTGGAGGAACTTTGAATTGTCTTTTTTTAATTAGTCACTAATAAGATTTATTACAATTTGAATTAATTTTTAAAATTTATTTAAATTCAATTAATTAACATATAATTGATTTCAGAGGTAGAGAGAGGTCAATGATTCATCAGTCATATATAATACCCAGTGCTCATGGATTGTCTCTTAAAACGACATATGGGGCAGTCCGGGTGTCTCAGCGGTTTAGCGCCACCTTCAGCCCGGGGGTGTGATCCTGGAGACCTGGGATCCAGTCCCATGTCAGGCTCCCTGCCTGGAGCCTGCTTCTCCTTCTGCCTGTGTCTCTACCTCTCTCTCTCTCTCTCTCTCTCTCTCTCTCTCTCTCTATCTCTTTGTGTGTCTCATGAAAAAATTTTAAAAAAATGACATATGGATGATGCAGGGTTATAAAGTATAGGGTGGGCTGCATAGCAGTGACAGCCATACCTGTGTCCTTGGATGTGGCTTCTGTTGATGACAAAGCACAGAGGTTAGCAAGCTGCAGCCAGCAGACCACATTGGGCCAGTTACTGACTTTTGTAAATGAAGTTGTTTTGGAACATAGCCATGCTTGTCTATTTGTATGTTGTCTGTGGATGCTTTTGTACTGTGATGGCAGAGTCGAGCAGTCGTGACAAACATCTTGGAACCCACAAAGCCTGTATTACCAGAGTCTTTACAGAAGGTTTGTCTACTCTGACTTAGAAGATGTGTGGTGGCAAAATGCTATTTTCCCTGTCCAGTATCCAGTGTTCCTTTTTCTGGTAATAGCTCATGATTGCTGTTTAAGGAACCAACCTCCTATGCTCTTGGTCTGTATTCTTTGATGAGTCAAGTCCTGCTCCCATCTCAGGACTAAGCCCTCCTGGGCATTCAAGGTTGGCATGACTGGTAAGAGATGGGCACTTTGTTTGCTTCTGTCCAATTCAGGAACTTCGGTAGAAGTATTGTTTTGTTAGACAAGAAGTCTTTTTTCTTGTGGGTTTGCTGAGTTTATAGGTGATATAACTCAGTTGCCATGTTGAGAAAGCCTGCCTAAGAATAAAGCTAACCAAAGGAAAGGTGAGTCAAGTACTGAAGAAAAAGGATAGAGACAGAAATGGACTATACCTGTATACCTATATGTATATATATATATACCTATCTTGGTAATATGGTTTGCTGCCTGGAATCTAGCTATATGAGACGCTACTCTCTGCAAGTCAAGACCCCCATTTAGGTCAGGATTTGATCTTTTCAAAGTGAAAATCCCAATGAATATAGTGTGTTCTTATGTTGGTATGGGGATCAGTATGTGGAGAGTGGATTGAAGAGAGAATCTTCCAAAATTGTAAAAATGGAAGCTGTAGAAAAGGACCAAATATCACTGTCAGAGAAAAAAAATGTCAAGGTACAGATAAAGTGGAGCTATGCTTGTTTGCTGTCCTTGATAAAGAACAATGGGCATAGGAATGACTGGATCATAGTAACCCAGAAGGTTGGATTCATCGCTTAGCTTATGACAGACATGGCAGGGCTAGCAGTTGAACTCAAAAGTCTTTGAAGTCAAATTTTAAAACATAGCCCTCCTCCAAAGCATTATGCTAAATGAAAGACTTCATACCATATGATTCCACTTATATGATGCATCCTGAAAAGGCAAAGTTATAGAGACAGAGAGTAGCTTAGTGGTTGCCTGGTGCTGGAGGAGGGATGGAGATTTGTTGTAAGTGGGCATTAGAGATTTTACTTGGAGGGAATGAAAATACATATTCCCAAAATGATTTATGGTGATGGTTGCATACTCAATAAAGTTAATAAAAAAATCATTGAACTGTACATTTGAAACGGGTGAATTTTATGATTTGTAATATGTAAAATATGCTTTAATAAAATTTTTTAAGGACGAGGCACAAAAGATAAAAAAAAGATGAAAAGGAGATAAACAAGTTTGCCTAAAATAGAGAGTTTTATTTAAACATATTGTTCCTACTAAATTGGTGCACAGTGTTGATAATAATATCATTTATAATGCACAAATGCAATACATGTACCTCAGGCAAATTCTAGTGAAGAGAGAAAACCAGTGGTACCTGATATTTTTGGGACAGTTGACACACTTGAGTATGGATTGGGTATTAGATGGTATCATGAGGGTGTTTATATTTTTCTAAGGTGTGATAATTATATCTGATTTGTGTGAGAGACTATCCTTATTCTAAAGAGAGCATGTTGAACTATTCAGGGTAGTAGTTCATAATACTTTAAAAAGTCTGGACATTCACAGTATTTTATTAAGTCTAATGCCTCAGTGATTGTAAGGTGCGTCAATATTGTGTATGCCAGGGAAAGGGAAAGAATGTGATCAATAGCATTTTCCTTACCTTGGGAAACTGAACAAAGTAAAAATAAAATATGTCTGACTTTTGGTTAAAATAGATCTTCAAAAATATGCTCTCAATGTAGCTTGTTGTTTTCCTTCCTATTATCCACCCAAACTATAATGGAGTATTTCTATAATTATTTGTACAGAGGCTATTATGCTAACAGATTATAAACCATGTAAAAACAAAACCATCTGTCTCCTGCATGGGCATATCCTTAGCATTGTCACTCTACTTATCAGACTGTTCATGCTTTTTTCAACAATTTCTTTAAGAATTAATGAGAATGCAGTTTCTAGCATGCTAAAATATTTCAGAAAAATAAAAGCTCAATAAAACATTGAGATGTAAGAATGTAAAGGAATTTAAATGGCAGTAGAGAAGCTAAAACGGTAAATAGTTACTTCTTGAAAGAGCAAATGAGTGGTCTGCATGACAGAGGCTACAACAGGAATGTACAGTGTCAGGAAAGGCCTAATGATCATATCTAAGTAATTTCACTGAAGTATACCTCACTCCCCAGTTCCTGGCAAAATTCTCTCATCCCCAAGACTCATTTTCATAAACACTGTCTGTCCATTTCTAGATGACTCACATCTTTCCTAGAGACTTGGAATATCATTGTGTTGATTGACCAGAAGCAATGGTGATGACTTGGCATGGGTAGGGGGGTGGCAGCATGTTGGGGATGCGGCAGGAGGCAGAAGGCAGCCAGAGGAAAGATTTGTCTGGAGACAGTAAAGAGAAGGATGGGGTGGCCAGTGAGGAAGGGTCAGGCTGGGTATGGTTGGTGAATCAGGCAAAGTGCAATGCCACAGAGTTTTTCTGAAAGTTGTGGTTTGCATTTGGAGGGTTTGGGGCAGAAAAGAAATCAGCTATTTAAAAGGATGATTGGGTAATGCAGAGAATGGGTTAGAATGGATGCAGATATTCTTTTTTTAATTTTTTCTTGCAGTTATTCTTTTTATGAAGTAAAGATTTTAAGAATTTTAGGATATTGGTGATAGCAACAGAAATGACAATGCGTGTAGATATTAAAGTAGGATGGACAGAACTGTGTGCTATATTGGGTATGAGGGTTAAAGGATAGATCAGGGTCTGAGATAATGTTCTTGTTTTTTTTTGTTTTGTTTTTTTTTTAGAATTCTTGGATTTTTTTGAGAATCACATAAAATGTTGGCTTGGAAAATGTTATCAGCTCACAAACACACAAAATTTTGCTGAGAAATTTGAGGAAGAGTTCAAAGATCTACACTGTATTCAAGCATCCTCTTGCTCCATCTCTCAAGTTCACTTAAATTTAATCTCAGTTAAGAACCCCTGGTTTCAGGCAGCTCACCAGAGTGAAGCTGGCATAGCTGGCTGCACAATGGAATCAGCCCCTAGCATGATTCAAAACCAAAAATGAAGTTTTGAGGGGAAAGTTGAAGACATCAGTTAAAAAAATGTTGGAATCTAATAGATACTACTATTAATATTGCTAAAGTGCAGGGCTGGGTGTAAGCTAGGGAAGAACGCATTGCCTGGCATATCGGTTAACAAGTGTTATTTAAACATCAGGAATAAATAAAGTAGTCTGGGAAGTGTGCCAAGAGAAGAGAAATGACAAAGGATAGAATCTTAGAGAACACAGAGAGAATTCCTTAAAATATCCTGAGAACTGAGCCAACAGTTGGAAAGAATTAGGAAATCCATGTTACTTAAACAGAGAGTTTTGAGAAGAACCTGGTGAAACCACTTTAAAATGCTGCAGAGAAGCCCATAGGTTGAGAAGTACACATTTTTTTTTTTGGTCTGGTGTTGGTTACTAAAGTTGTCACTGGGGGTTAGGGTTGAGCTAAGACCCAGCTTGTAGTGACCTGGGGTGTGCATGGCACTGGAAAAGGGAGGCATCAGATGTAGAGTCTTCTTTTGGGAAACCCTCTTGCTAGGGGCAGGAGAGGAATGGTGCATATCAAGAGAGATACAGTCATTGCAGATGGTTACGATGGTAAATCAAAGATGCTTAAGGATCATCCACTGCTTTTTGCAACTGACCCAGGCCTTGAAAAGATCAACACATGTCCCCACTTTCAGATAGACTGTTTGGCTGCTTGGACTCTTGGTTTGACCCAGATGACAGTCACTGGAGTGAAGAGTCAGGCTGCATTGCATTGCTTGAGGCTTTCTACCACTGTTCTGGCACCAGCAAGAGCAGGACTTCTCTCGATCTCTCTCTCTCCTTTTTAAAGGTTTTATTTTATTTATTCATGAGAGGCAGAGAAAGAGAGAAAGAGAGAGAGAGGCAGAGACACAGGCAGAGGGAGAAGCAGGCTCCATGCAGGGAGCCCGATGTGGGACTCTATCCCTGGTCTCCAGGGTCAGGCCCGGGCCGAAGGTGGTGCTAAACCACTGGGTCACTGGGGCTGTCCAGGACTTCTCTTCTCTCACTCTCTCTCTTTTTTTTTTATTTTATTATTTTTTTAATAATAAATTTATTTTTTATTGGTGTTCAATTTACCAACATACAGAATAACACCCAGTGCTCATCCCGTCAAGTGCCCCCATCAGTGCCCGTCACCCAGTCACCCCCACCCCCCCGCCCTCGTCCCCTTCTACCACCCCTGGTTCATTTCCCAGAGTTAGGAGTCTTCCATGTTCTGTCTCCTTTTCTGATATTTCCTACCCATTTCTTCTCCCTTCCCCTTTATTCCCTTTCACTAACCAGGACTTCTCTTAAATAGAATCAGCACCACAAGTTCCTAGAACAAGAGGGTACCGCTTATAACATCACTGAGTTCTTTATTCATTTTTTTCCTCTCATAAATAATACATACGAGTTTTTCAGCCATGTAGTCTACAAAATGGTAAAAACAATCCTACGAAGTAGAATAAGCTTTGAAATTTTTTGGTCTTAGTGTGGCTCAAATGTAGACCAAACAGAAAAAGAGGTACGATCTAAAATTGTTAGTTCTTTATATTAATTAGCATTGGCTAATAGCTTATATATTTTCATATATCTTAAGAAACAGGTGCTAGAAAAATTCCTTAAATATATTTCAGGAGTAAATAATACATTACATTAACCAGATATTTACTCGTTGCTAGCTTTAAAAAAACCCAGTTTTTAGTAATGCCATTTAAATTTCTGTCAGATCAGACATCACAACTCCTACTGTTATTTATTTCTCCATGTTTCTCAACATTGATACATTTCAATCACATCCTCCATTAATTTAGTATTTCAGAACACCAAGGCATAATCCATTATTCCTCAGCTATTTTTCCAGGAAGCCTGTTTATCCTTATTGATCAATTAATTAATTAATTGCATCCATTGGGATAATTGTGTGCCATAGGTACCAGAGAACAAAGAACAATGGAGACACGGACTCTGCCCGTGTGCAGTTTGCTAATAATTATACCAATATGCACAAGGGTGGCAAGTGTGATAGAAGAAAGCACAGCATATGGCAGAGGGAGGGGTCTTCTCCAGTCTTGGGAGTCTGAAGCAAGCCCTCATGAGGAAGCGCCCCTGATACTGGTACTTGAGTGAGAAGCAGGACCTAGCCAGAAGAAAGAGGAACAGAGAATATTGTAGATGGGGAGTAGCACATGCAGAAGATCTTGGCACTTTAGGGAACAAAAGAAGACAAGTGGGGAGCCTGGGTGGCTCAGTTGGTGAAGTATCTGCCTTCGACTTAGGTGGTGATCCCAGGGTCCTGGGATCGAGCCTCAAGCCTCCTATCCTGCTCCCTGCTCAGCGGCGGGGTGGTGGTGGTGGTGCTTCTCCCTCTCCCTCTGCCTCTCCCCCCTGCTTGTGCACTCTTTGTCTCTCAAATAAATAAAATCTTAACAAACAGACAAACAAACCAGAGAAGACAACTGTGTCAGGGGCTTGTAAGCATCATGAATGCTGGCACCGAATGACGTTGAAGAAGGTAGACAGGGAGCACACCACTCAGGACTTTGACATGGAAAATGCAGCACGACGTCTGGCGATGACATTGTCAAACTTGCCTTCAATCATCACTCCAGCTGCCAAACGGAGAAGAGATTGTGGAAGGCAGGAGTGGCTGAAGAAAATCGTGTGTGGACTATCACAGTGATCTGGCTGAGATAACTAGGAGGTGGAATGGAGCTGGGTGTGGGGCTGCGAGGAGTTGACAGGGTCAGACACATTCTGGTAGGTGAGAGAGTGTTGCCACTGGCCGCCTGGCTCTGGCCTAAGCACCTGGGTGGATGGTGGGTCCTTCTCTGGGAGGAGGGAACTGCGGGGGACTGGTAGGCATGGGGGAAATGTGGCTTGTGAGAGCATAAGGTGAGAAGTAATATTAATTTAAACATTTTTGGTCTCCGTCATAAGGCAACAGGATTAGCTCATGTAGTTACCAGTGACAATTGAGTTTATGAGATCATTTTCTTGATGACATTTCGAATGGCTTCCTGCTGTAGTTACATGAAGGAGATGCTTCCAACTGCATGGCTTTTTTAAAAAGACATAAAGACATAAGATGTAAGGGGGCTATTTTCTGCTTTGGTTCTTTTTTCCTTTATGGTATGAGATGACCTGAAATGAGAGAAGAAGCAGGTAATTTTTGTGCTGATGCTTTATTGCCCTTCGAGGGCTCTCTCTGACTTGTGCCAGCGCATACTTAGCAACTGCACCGTGATGGCAGGGAAACCCTCCCCTTCAGAAACTCTTTCACAAACATCCACTTGTTTCAAGTATTTCTCAGTGGAGAATATCTGAGGTGGATACTCTGGTGATTCTGGTGGATATTCAGGTGTGACAGGCGGAGGGGGATTTCCTAGGTAATGTACTCGGCCCTTTTATTCAAAACCAGGACACAAACTAACACAAGAAAAGACTCCATTTGAAAAACAATCTCAGAAATTTTCAGGATTAGTGAAAATATAATCTCAAACTCCCCCATCCTCTAAATGGGAGATGTTCATATCTTTAGGGATAACTGAGATGTCCTGCAAGATCAACTGAATCAGAGTCAGTTGGGAGGGAGGTGTGGTGGCAGTGGTGGCAGGACCTGAGTCCCTCCCGTGTGGCTTCCGAGCCACACGTGGCTCTGGGAGGTAGGGTTGGCATCTCTGGACACCTGCCACCAGAAGATAGGGCCTCACATTAGAGAATATTGACTTATGCCTTAATTATTTGGAAATTTCTGAAAGATAACTCTCAGTCGATTTAAATAACAAAGAAATGTCATGTCCTAAATATTGGTGTGGACTCCTCTCTATATTGAGTAAACATCACCGTACCATGCTGCTCCCCTGCTTGAAAAAGTTCCACTTTTGGATGCACAGCAGCTGGCTTTAATCCAATTAACAAAAGATATATGAGATGTTGGCTGGCAAAGAAAAATATCCGCAATGGCTGCCAATTATTGTGCCTTTACTTCTTTCAAAATTGGGCACTGATTGCCAATTCTCAAGATAGTGTGGTACTTTACTGCTATTATCCACTTGTGTCTCTTCTTTAAAACCTAAATATCTCATCCTTTTCTAGTAAAGAAAATCATTTTCCTTTTCTTACCAGATCAATAAGAATTAATACTATTATTATTGTTTTTAAAGGCCTGAACATGAAATATGTTCTCTAATGCTGCCTGTGTAAAGCTTCAACTGTTTTCAAAATAATGTTTATTATCTTTCAGAAGGAGAAAAATGCACTGTGTCTGCCTGGCTTATCCAGGGAAGCAGCTCAGACTGGAGTTCTAAGGTGTGTTGTTGTTTGAGTTTCCTGGGAAAAAAGAGATTTAAAATGAATTAATGATAAAATAAGGCAGGGCTATGACTCATTGATATCAATTTGGAAATGCTTTTTTATCTGAAGGCTAGTGGAGAAAAAAATAATTGTTTAGGAAAGCCATTAAGGTAGCACAGGCTATAAGTTATATCCATAAACAGAGCTGTTTCAGACCAACATCTTAGGTACTTGAAAACTATTTAATCTGACCTGCGTTTCCCCCCATATGCTTCTGATAACATATCTCTTGTGTGGATCACACTTATTTGAGAGACCCCAACATGTTATTTTCTTAATCTGAAATAATTACTTACTTCATCCAGCCAGTGCAGTTATATTTATATATAGACTTTAAAAATGCTGATAACTCTCTGTTATTGAAATTTGTGCTTACATACAAAAATTTTAAATAAATTCAAGATTATGAAATTCTTTTTTAAGAAAGATTTTATTTATTCATGAAAGACACACGGAGAGAAGCAGAGACATAGGCAGAGGGAGAATCCGGCTCACTGTGGAGAGCTTGATGCAGGACTCGATCCCAGGACCTCAGAATCAGGCCCTGAGCTGAAGGCAGACGCTCAATCACTGTGCCCCCCAGGTGCCCTGAAATTATGAAATTTCATTAGGAGAAACAACATTGGCCTCTTCCAGTGAAAATATTTTGTAGGGTTCAATGTAGATTTCTAACGATCTCTCAGAATCTTTAAGTTACATATACAGTCACATCCTTTAGAAATTTATTTTAGACCATGACTTACCTTCAGAAAGAGAGTAGGGTTGGCTGGCCCTGATTCTATGACAATCAATATGCCGAGTGTATTAGGCAGTGTATCATGGTGATTGTGAGCATCCATCCATCCATCTGCTAGTTTGCAGCCTCCTCGGGAGCATCCCGGGTATGATCTGAAACCAGGCGCTTTGTGTGGAGCACAGAGAGAGACCAAAGAAAGGGACAGGCCACTCCAGAGAATAGGCAGCAGGTTTAATAAGCAAGGGAGCTTACATGTGAGACTTGTCTTGGGTGAACACAAGCTGTGTAGACCTTCCTGCCCACCCATCAAATCTTAGAAGTTTGTTTGGAAGCCTCTACCGCCCAGCTGGTCTCAACACCACATCACTGTCTCAGACCTGTATCCTTGGAGCAGTTTCTAGGAGTGGGGAAGGCGAGCAGAATGTACATTCCAAGGACCAGGGAGGGGATGAGGGGCCTCAGGTGCTGGGGTCCAACTCATGAACCAAGCAGTAGTTATATCCTCTCAGTGACCTCCTCCAACATCATCCATCCATCTAATTTACATTTTCAATAAATATCGAAAGCTTTCTATGCACAGATTTTTTTTTTTTAATCTGCAAACTGCAAACCAAACTTTTTATTTATTCTCCATGACTGAGTCAAATGGTGCCAACTTTCTTCCTGGCTCATGTCATGGGCAGAACTTTTTGCTAGTTTCTGGGTACAAAGGACAAATGGATAGGACTCGTGCAGTTTAGTGGGAAGTTTAACATCATAAACACACAATTGTAATGCCTTTTAACTACTGGAAATGATAGGAAATACTCAAATCAGGAACATGGGAACTTGAGAAGGCCTTACTCTGCCTATAGTCCTTTCCAAAATATAATTGAAAGAAATGATCTTTTGTTCCCCCAAGGAAAAATTAAGTACGTCTGAATGGCACACTCATTGTATATTTCTAGATCCAGGGTTTGGCGGCATTTTGTATATGGCAAACATGAAGACGGCCTTGAAGTGAGGGTTTCAATTCAAGTCTTAGATCTCTATTATCATGAATGAAAATAATAACAAAATTGTAAAGCACTCTAGATTCAGGAAGAGACTTAACATTTAGCCTTAGAAATTCAGACTGTGTGAAATTTATTTATAATGGCTTATTCATGGTAATTGGCATTTTCAGACAGTGGTTTTAATTGAGGACTCATAGTGTCAGGAAATAAAACTGTCAATCTGGCCATCATAAGAGAAAAAGACATTCACAGATATATATGCCTGCAGAAAAATTATATCCCTGAAGCAAAAATATAAAACTTTGAAATATGTTCAATATTAGAAAACACTCCATAAAAGAAAGTGACATACTTCACACGGCATATTGTAACTGATCTCCGTTAAATGCACAAGAAAATTTTTTTAGGATAAGACATATGTTATTTTTCCAGGGAAAAGCATCTGATCTCTACTGCTTTCTCAACAATCCTGCCATTGCAGAGGCCTTTGGGGAGGGTGGTACACTAGTTGGTTATGAAATTGCAATCCTCCTTACTCCCAAGACTCAATTCTTGAGCTGTTTTTCTATAAATGTGTATAGTGAAGCACATTAATTATGCTTCATAAAAAGTAATAGTTGCTCCATAAAATCAGTGTCTGTGATTTTGTTTAAGTGTTCCTAAGTATTGCTGGTCTAGAGTAAGGCTCTGTTCCTCTGGCTACAAAAATTACCCAAATTTGGAAGTGCTGTGGAAACTACATTCACCTAAGAAGGTCACCGGAAAGAATTATGCCTTCAGCTGACAATCCAGTTTTTAAAAAGGTGTGTTTATGGAGCACAAAGATCAGGATTTTTTTCCATTTGTTTCTATATCAGGCACACTCCCAAGGAGAGAACCATAACCGTTATCTTGTATTTTCTACTGCAAGAAAACTTTAATTAGGTATAAATGAGTTTGATCAATGAATAATTAACTTCTGTTAAAGTTTAAGGAGATTGCCTGACCTGGCCACTCTACTCTGAATTTAATCTGGAATAGGTTGGATAATTAGTGTTAAAGGAATTGATGCCCGAGGCTGTCCTTCTTAGTTTCCCCACTGAACGGAGTTGAATCAGCCAAAAAGTTCATTTTAGAGTCGACTTCTCAGGGCTCAAGAGAGCACGGTGTGCATTTCTACCATGAAACATAATCCATTAAGAGGCTGATCATGCTGTTTTCACTGAGGGCTACCAACCTTAGGGAGATAACGGCGATCCGAGGTGGAGCCTATCTGAACACCTGTTACTCAATGTTTCTTGGATCTAAAATTTTAGAGTGCACTTTCAAGTTTCACTAAGCAATCATGCCTACATTTGTTCAACTACTCATTTGCATTTTATTTCATACCTATAGTGAGTTGGCAGTGTGGCTGGTGGCTAAGGATAAAAATTTAAACCAAAATCAGTTCCAGGTCCTGGAGAACTTACCATTAGGGGGTCAGAAAAATACATGAACAGTTTAAATGCGATGTGAGAAGTGCTGTGTTAGAGGTTCACAAAGTGCTAAGGAGCATAGAAAATGCAAGCTCTAACTGTACCTGATTAATAGTAATGAACAAGCTGCGCCTTTGGGAATATCTTTTCTGGCAATACTGAAGTGCACGGAAGAAAGCATGAGAGTGAGGTTGGGTGTGCGGGGCGGTGCCATGAATGGGTGTGGATGCGACTCATCCTTGAAGTAGTGCGTTTGGATGCAGGTCTCAGAAACTGAATTTCTCACCTGCATTTTGATCTTTTGTTCTCAGTTTTAAGAATTAGTTTATTTTTAAAATTCAGTAGTTACAACATACAAGGTGATATATAGGCTAAGGTGAAAGTAAAATAAGACCTAGCTCCTTCTCCCTCTATTATAGTGTAGAGTTTATTGTTAATAACACAAAAACTCTGTTTGGGAGAAATTGAAATACAGAAGCCCGGACTTTTACTAGTGATTTTTTTGAGTGTCTACAGGTTTTACAGGAAAATAAGAATTCTAAACAAATACTGATAGTTATATAAATTTGAGGACAGCACAATGATGCCTGTTTTAGTGTTTATGCTCCTCCATCGTATTATTCATTACATCGAGTAAATGAAAGTTACTTTTCTGGATGTCAAGAATGCCGTTTCGTAACAAGGGCTGTCATTTATTAGTATAGCCGACATTATTTTAGATATTTCAGAGGCTTGTGTTATTTCACTTACCAGTTGACATAACCATCTTGGACAGAAACGGTCCTGCCCTTTCCGGATAGGGAAAGTGGGACAGGAATGGAGGGAGGTGACACGTGGGGAGCTGTCACAACCATGTGGGGAGGTGTCAGCCGGACGTGTGTCCTGGAGATTCTGGTTCTCCACCTCCCTGCTAGTGTGGAAGAACCACTAGTTACTGAGTCTCTGCTACTGCTGAAGGAAGTCTAGCCCTCAGGTATGCTGTAAAGGGAAAAATGTTGAGGACCCCTGGTTGAACAACTCTAGAATGAAACTGCTTTTGTGAAGAGTGCTGTTTTATGAAAGCCACTTTAGTAAACATCTTTATGATTTATGGAGCTTGATTGACCATGGAAACCTAATGAAATAAAGGAAATATTTTTTTTTAGAGAAAGAGTGTGAGTGGAGGGTGGGGTAGAGGGAGAAGGAGACAGAGAATCTCAAGCAGTTTCCACATCCAGTGTGGGGCCCAATGAGGGGCTTGATCTCACCACTCTGAGATCATGACCTGAGCTGAGTTGGACACTTAGTTGATTGAACCTCCCAGGCACCCCAGGAGATCTTAATATTGGTTGATTATTGATTCATCTTGAGTAAATAGCACTATAGTTGACCCTTGGACAATGTGAGATTTGGGGCACTGACTCCTCATGCAGTTGAAAATTTGTGTATGAGTTTTGATTCCCCAAAAACTTAACTACTAAGAGCTTACTGTGGACTGGAAGGCTTACTGAGAACCTAAACAGTCACGTACCACAAATTTTCTTAACATAATAGCTCATGACAGAGAGAAGCTCTGAGGATGGATTTTGTTAGGAAGCCAGATATCAAACCCCATTCACCCAATTTTTCCAGATGGAAAGAGTTCCCGCAAGTACAGGTTATATCAGAAGCTTTCTGGAGCATGTTGCAATTGTAGTCTGCTCATGGGGTTTACCAGTTTTGTCACTAATCAGTTCTTGTGAAGTCAGCTTCGCTCTCCCAGCGGGCAAGTTTCCATTGTTTGCATCGAGAAGATGGACTTCTCTTCTCTTTCTGATCCCTGGAGGGAATCATGAATAACAAGAGCTTATTGGTTGCAAGAACTCCAAGGCTTATGTGGGAACCATATTTTATATGAGATCACTGACGGAGCTAACAGGGTTACAGCAAGTCAAAGAGAAGTTGCCTACTCTTACAGTGCATTTACAGACATTTCCACAAACATGGCTCTGCAGGATGAGGCTTCTGCAGAAACTTCCAGAACTTCTAGACCAGTGTCTCTCCTTTGCTTGACAAATGTTACTGCCAGCGCAAATAATCTAAAGCATTTGTGGATTACTACAGCCTCTGTGGACTATCCATCTCAAGGTCATTGTGCACGTAAGAAAATGGGGAATGGAAAGAAGGTAGACCTCACAGTCCAGCAATGTGGCATTTGTGATAGAGTATTCTTGACAACCCAGATGGAAAAGGCTTTCATTGCTTATTGGGATTTGCAGTCAAGGCTGAGGACAGAGATGGTGGAGTGCACACAGGGTTATTACATATTGTTTTCCTAAAATAAGGGGTAAATCCAGATTTTCATGTGCAGTGATTTATTTTAACATTTTATTGAGGCATAATTGATGCACAATAAGCTGTAAATATCTGGTGTATGCAGTTTTATAAGTTTTGAAATACATATTCATGGATGAAACCATCACCATAATCATGATAATGAACATATCCATCACCTCCACGTCTACCCTTTATAATCACTCTCTCCCTCCATCTCGAGCTTCACATCTCCAGGAAAGCATTGATTTACTTTCTTTTATTATCGAATTGTCTGTCTCTTCTAAAATCATAAAGTGTTCACTCTTTTTTTTGTCTGTTTTCTTCACTACAACATGATTATCTTGAAATTCCCCCTGCAGTGCGTATGAATAGTTCATCCTCTCTATTGCTGAATAGTATTTTGTAAGATGAATGTACCACAGTTAATCTACTCTTGCTAATTGACATACAAGTTTTTAGCTTTTACAAATGAAGCTGCTATGACCATGAACATAGAAGTCTTAATATGAATACATGCTTTCATTTCTCTTGAGTTAATGCCTATGTCAGAGAGTACATGAATGTTTAACATTTTAAGAGCCTGCCAAATTGTGTTTTAAACTGTATGTTTCCAACAGCAGTGTGGACCAGTTATGGTTCTTAAACATCCTCACTTAAAATTTCCATGGAAAGTGTTTTCCATTGTTTCTATTCTAATAGATGTGTATTAGTGCCTTATTGTGGTTTTAACTAGTATTTCTCTAATGACCCATGACTTTGAGCAATTTTTCAAGTGCTTATTTGCAACCCACATAAGTTCTTTGGTGAAATGTAAAAATTCATCTTTTGTCCATTTAAAAAATTGGTTTCAGAGCTAGAATTTAGGGATTCATCAGTTGCATATAATACCTAGTGCTCATTACATCAAGTGCCCTCCTTAATGTCCATCCACCAGTCACCCTATCCCCTCACCCACCTCCCCTCCAGTCACCTCAGATGCTAGAGTTAAGAGACTCTATGGGTTGCCTCCCTCTCAATTTTCATCTTGTTCTTATGGGTTGCCTCCCTCTCAATTTTCATCTTGTTCTATTTTTCCTTCCCTTCCCCTATGGTCATCTGTTTTGCTTCTTAAATTCCACATATGAGTGAAATCATATGGTATTTGTTGTTCTCTGACTGACTTATTTCACTCAGCATAATACCCTCTAGCTCCAACCACATCATTGTAAATGGCAAGATTCCATTCTTTTTGATGGCTGAAGAATATTCCCATAAATAAATCTGTATATGTGTAATATTCCCATATATATGTATATATATATGTGATATATATCACTTCTTTATGCATTAATCTGTTGATGGACAATCTGGGCTCTTTCCATATGTTGTGGACATTGCTGCTTTTTTTGGTCTATTTTTAAATGCGTGTTGGTTAATATTTCTCATTTTTGTTAAGAGAACAGTGGTTTTGATTTGTATTTCCCTGATGTTGAGTGAGAATTTAAATAAAATTTTAAAAAGAGAGAAGAAAACAGAGGCACCTGGTTGTCTCACTGGTTTAACGTCTGCCTTTGGCTCTGGTCATGATCTCAGGGTACTGGGATCCAGTCCCGCATCTGGCTCTCCACAAGAAGCCTGCTTCTCCCTCTGCTTGTGTCTCTCTGCCAATCCCTCTGTGTCTCTCATGAATAATTAAATAACATCTTAAAAAAAAAGAAAACAGTGACACAGCAAAAAAATTGGAAACTTCAGTTATTTATTGATGAGATAATGACTTCTTTTCTGAAGGGGTAATCCTTCTTGACTAGTAAAAAGATATTTTATCCAATTTTTGTGGTGTTCACAATGTAAAGCTACAGATGTGAGGTACTTTTAATTTTCATCTCAACTATTCATACAGTCTCCACCACTTTGTCAATTAAGCAATAAATCAATTAAGCAACAAATGAAACTCTGAAAATAATGTAAAAATAAAATTAATAAATGCAGATTCCACAGCTAGGCATGTCATATATGCAAACATGCATATTCAAGGATGCTTATTCTAACATGTTTATAACAAAAATATAGAAACAACCATTCACTGATGGGGCATTGATTCCATAAACTGTGGAGGATCTACACATGAGGATGCTGGGCCATGTGGAGAGGATAGGTAGATTTGTGTGCGCTGCTATGAAAACTTTCCAGGATGTGTAGGAAATGATGTGCACAGTATGTTCATGCCTGTGTTAAAAAATACTGCCTCTAGAAATGGAAGGAGGAGTCACTTGGACCAAGTGGGTCTCACTTTATTTTATAATTATGCCTTCTTTCATAGTTTACCACAGACATGTGCTACTTTATGTAAAAGACTAAATATTTATGTCAAAGCTGAAAACCAACATGTAATTTAGGATCAGTGGTGAGGTTGAAATGTAGACACACACATAACTCCAAATCAACAAAGTCATTGTTTAGTGATTTCATAGACATGTAATAGTATGATGTTTGTGTTTTCTAAAATAATTTGCACCACTGTGCTGTCGGTGTTACAGATCAGCTAACTTGCATAGCTCTGTGAAAAGGCCACAGACCTAGGAAGTCGAAAGCCTTGCACTGTGATGACGGCCTGGCTGGTGGAGACGCCACATACACATGGCCCTGGTGTCAGGGGTGGGTGCAGATGTCCAAGTGGAAAATAAGGCTGCTGGCAGGGGATAACACATGAAGCCATATCTCAGAAATCATGTATTAAGCAGAGCTTCTCAGGTCGTTCGTGCAGGGTTTTGGCTTTTTGTTTTAGTGGTCTTTTGTTGTTGTTCTCTGGAGGGGAAAATGATCATGTCACTCCTGTGAAAGGGTCAGCCCACTTCTCAAAGTCCCAGGAAACAATGGAGATTCCTGCCATGTGCTTCAGTGCTCCAGCCTCTGGTGTGTTAAAAGAAAATTTTCTACAGACGATTTATAGATCTACGAGGCTTTTATTCAGTGATTAATGAGTCAGGCAGCGCCCAGCCTAGCAGGGAGGAAGTTGCTCTAGAAGAGCTATACAAAGCGAGATTTTTATAGACCAAATGAAGCAGGAACAAGGAAGTTATCCTGGGCACTTGTAGATTGGTTAAAACAGGGCTACTTTTCTTATGTACAACAGAGGGAAGGCTTGGAGCTGGTCAGGTATGTGTGATGAGCAGGCAAGGGATGGTTGGTGGAGTTCAGCCTTCCTTTTCTGGAAGAGCAAGCACTGGAACTCAGTTACATTTTGGTTTACTGATGTGGGGCTTAGCATGAGCGACTCCATCTTGGACCTAATCTAATTTGTGAACCACAGGGTTCCTTGTCCCTGAGCCTCCCTCCTTGCATTCTCAAGCAATCTTCTCTTCCTCTACACTCATATTTTCCCAGTATGTGTGTCAATGATCATGTGACCCTTTGTAATCCTTCGTCACAATGTGTGTGTGTGTGTGTGTGTGTGTGTGCGTGCGCGCGCATGCCAGTTGGCAGTTGTGCAGTTTCTGTTTTAAGATAGCTTATGTAGTTTTATTTTTTTTTTATAGGCATTTCAAATTCAGTCAGCCTGGTCACTCAAGTTCATGAGTTCTATTTTACCAAAAGAAGAATAATCAGACTGTTCCCAACAAACACTTAAAGGTTTGTTGGAATCATTTATAAAGTCAAAGGGGAAACAAGATTCTATTTTCTAAGATTTTATTGCCCTGCAACATTTTAGGATTTCATCTAGTTTATGATAATTGCACACTTATGAGAAAAACACCAGTATGAACGACTTAGTCTTTGCTCCACTGGTGGATTCCTTTTTAGATTTGTTACATCCTTCCATGAGGGGAACTTAAAAAATGAGGAAGAATTGAAATATTTACATCCCCATCACAAACCTCATCTCTACAATCAGATTTTTTATGTTTCACATTTAGAAACATTATATATTGTAACACATTTCCAAAATAAATTTTACCACCTAATGAGTTTGCACAATTTCTTGTTGCAGTTGTCTTAACTACAAATATCA
The DNA here is from genome assembly GCF_048418805.1 of Vulpes vulpes. Lineage (NCBI taxonomy): Eukaryota > Metazoa > Chordata > Mammalia > Carnivora > Canidae > Vulpes > Vulpes vulpes. Next base: position 68,484,963 of record NC_132780.1, read on the forward strand.
ATTAGATTCAAGTTTCTTTCTATTAACGAGCCATGAGAACTTTCTCAGAGAAGACACTTATTAAGGATTAACTTTATATGGTACAGAAGACCCACGTTCAGAATTCTGTGGGCCAGTTGTTGAACGTGTTACTTTATGAATTGTAACACTGAGTCTGCCAGAGGGTGAGTGATGTGTCAGTCATGAGACCTGGGAATTCTATCTGATATTTTAAGCTCAAGTCCATGTCATTCTTCACTCCAACACTTGGGAAGTGCTTCAGCTGAGGAAAGTTAGAGGCAATTTTCCCACAGGATGGTTTAGTTTGACTAAAGACTTTATGCGCTGTCAGCATCTCCACTGAGGATCCATGTTGTAGTTAGTTATGTCACCGAACACAATTATGTAATTGTTTGCTATGGAATGGGAATGGGTCATCGTATAAGGGCCTATTTCTGTCAGAGAGGCAACAGTGAGTCAGTTTCTGCAAAAACTGGAAAAATAACTGAGAAGAAAAGAGAAATCATGGAACATAGGAGGGTAATGATGTCTAATAATTAAAAGGAAAAGTAAGATATTGTTACAGCAACAAAAGAGAAATCAGGGGATGAAGAAAGCCTAGTGCTCAACATCTCTGATCATCAGGGAAATGCAAATCAAAACCACAATGAGATATCACCACACACATGATAGAGTGGCCATCATCAAAAAGTAAAAACTGGCAAATGTTGGTGGGTGTAGAGAGAAGGCAGACCTTTGGCACTTGGTGGGAATGCAAACTGGTGCAGCCACTATGGAAAACAGTATGGCAAGTCCTCAGAAAATTAAAAGTGAATTATCATAAAGCAATTCTGCTTCTGAGCATGTATCCAAAGGCATATATCCAAAACAGGATCTCAAAGAGATGTTGGCACTCCCATGTTCATTTCAATATTATCCACAGTAGCCAGGAGATGGAGACAGACTAGGTGTCTGTCAATAGATGACTGGAGGATGACAAAACATGAGAGACACTTAATTCTGGAAATGAACATGGGGTGGTGGAAAGGGAGGTGGGCGGGGGGGATGGGGTGACTGGGTGATGGGCATTGAGGGGGGCACTTGGCGGGATGAGCACTGAGTGTTATGCTAAATGTTGGCAAATTGAACTTCAATAATTTTTTTTTAAAAGATGACTGGATAAAGAAGATGTGGAGCATATGTAAGCTGAAATATTATTCTGCCCTGAGAAAGAAAGAATTTCTGCCATTTACAACACAGATGGGTCCTGAGGGCATTATGCTAAATGAAATAAATCAGACAGTGAAAGAGATACCGCATTGTATCACTTATATGTGAAATTTTTTTAAAAAGTGAGGTTGATGGAAACACGAATAGAAATGTGGTTGCCAGGGCTGGGGGTGGAGGATGGAGGCAGGGAGGTTAGTAAAGGGTATAGATGTTCAGTTATGACATGAGTCTGATGACCTAAGGTAAACCACGGTGACAACAGTTGATAACACTCTATTATATAACTGAAATTCGCTAAGGGAGTAGGACTTAAGTGCTTTCACCAAAACAGCATCAACAAAAGCATGAGCCTGTGAGATGGTGGATGTGTTAAAGAGAGTAAAGCAATCCTGGTGCTGAAGGTGTAGAGTTCCAGAGTGAAGAATGGAGGTAAGTACAGACAGTTGTGGGCATGGGGGGAGGTCAGAAACGGTCTCTGCAACATTGTCACTTGAGTATTTGCCAGTGAGCTGCGGGAGATTAAGCTGGCACAGAGAGCTCACGTCATCAGGGAGATGGTGGGCAGTGTTCACTCCACATCTATAGAATTATTTGCTTTACCTTAACTTGGTGTGTTATTAGTGCTTATGCTTTACCTAAAGAATGAAGTTGGAGGAGCATAAAGGACGTGGTTTCAAAGAGGAATGCAGAAGGATCTGGGCATGGATTTGGGGAATTTTGTACATTGTGGGCAGTGAGTACTAAGTTCCTTCTATCACTGTGTACATGCATACACGGTTTATATATTGTGCATATATTAGACTTAACCACACACATAAATAGTCAATGTATATTATATACATACAGATTCAGAAGAGCCAAGATATATATGTCCACGGACAATGAAGAATTTGAGTAGTGAAGTGTTTCTAGCATCAAAATGCCTTTCTCACACCAATATTTTCTCTCTGGCTAACATGGTTAAGAAATGTATATATTGCAGTGTTCCAGAGGAAAACACAGGAGTACTATATTCAAGGCTTTCTGAAAATTATATAGATAAAATGTAATTCCTTCAAAGTCCAGGTCAGGCTGTGGGTCAGGGGAAGGAAGAGGCAAAGTAGAGGAGGTAGTGAAATGACAATGGCACAGGTAAGTGGGGTCACGGCAGATGCCTACAAAGTGCACAGGAATCCAAGGGAATTAATGAATATAAACAAGAGAGCAAAGGCAGATTTGAGGATGTGGGAAGTAGAAGCAAAATGGCTTCATAAAGGCCCTGAGGGCAGTGAACAGTCAAAGAAAGTATAGAAGAAAAGAGTGGGTGAAACTTTAGAACAATCCAGGAAGAATGACATATATAAACAGAGAACAAAGTTTAGGTGGGGGAGGCTCATGCTACACAAACCCTTTACCTGGGAGAATGATAAATAACAGCAGAGCAGAGAGAGTGATGGGGTCAAATAATGTTAATAACGTGAAGCCCATGAAATGTAAGGACAGAGACTATGTGACTTTGAAAACAATAAAGGCTCTATATTGTTCTCCTGTCCAAATCCGACCCAAAGCCTACGAGAGTGATGCGGAATGCCAGAATGTGCAGGATTGAATGAATTTCATTGAAGTTTTGCTGTGAGTAATTTATGTGTGGCTGCCACCAGCTGGATGCATGGTTTCTCAGCCATGATTTTTATATTGCTTTTTGGAACAGCATTATTTAGAATCACTCCTTGACCTTTCATCATCTTCAAGTTTATGTATTCACTATGCTCTATGTAATTTTGATAAATTGCTTTGTAATTGTTTTGCTGTTTCAGGTTGCATCTCCCTGAAAATATTTTAAGTTCTTTGAGGTGAGGGGTTTTGTCCTCTTTTTTTTTTTTTTTGTATTTATAATCTGCATATCTTATTTATTTATTTATTTATTTATTTATTTATTTGCATTTCCCTTTTCTGAACTTGTTTCCTTCTTCCTCTTCTCCTCAAAGCACACACATACACACACACACTCATAAAAATACGTGTGCACACACACAGCCCCTTGTGTATGGAAAATGATCTCTGAAGATTTGGTTATTGACCAAAGACTTTGGAAAAATTAATTGACAGCTTATCTTTGCATTATATGGTCTTAACATTTCATTTTTAAAAGTTATAGATAAATGGGGTTTTTGAATGATCAGCTGAAAAAATTTCAACATTTTACAATTGACAGAAGAGTTACACTGCTTTTGGAAGGAGTGCTGTGCTGAAAGTTGGCACACATGGGCTTAATTTTGACTATGTCTTCACTGTACGACACCAGCAATTTATATAATCTCTCCCGAACTGAGTTTTCTCACCTATAAAATGTGATGTTCAGCTAGATGATCTCTGAAATTCTTCCAGTTTTTTATTCAGTGATACAAGTAGCTTGTTTCTGAAAGAAGTAAAGGAGAATGGAAACATGGTAGACGAAAAGAAGACAATTGAATGTGAATGGTGAAGTCGAGGTGGAAATAAAAACTGGAAAATGGAGCACAGTGATGACTTTTTCCTTCTCTACCTTCGGCCAATTATCAAGGGCTTAATGAATTTATCTTTTGTGCTCCTCATTTCCATTCCTTGGTTCTTATTCCAGGGAACTCATAATCAAATCCCCCAAACCAATCACTCTTCTTAAAAGTTGCTGTATAATTTCCTTGTCCTGTTCAATTCATAGCTAGTTCGCCATATCATGGTCCACTCCTGCACTTTCTGTCTCCTATCTCCTCCTCCTCTGTGCAACTGCCCAGCCCCTCCCCAAATAACCCTCTGCATCCAAACCAATCCCATCTCCATGCTGAGTAAACTACAGATTTCTTCTTTCAGCATTTCCTTCAACTTCAACTTCTTCTTTCATCGTTTTCTCAGTTGAACCCAGGTGGCCATGTCATGCGGATAGTCTGTACTCATTTTCCTTACTTACACTTCCTCAGGTTCAGAAGGAGACAGTGATATTTTCCTTCAGTTCAACTTCTACTTCCAGACTATTACTTCTCCACCTTGTATTAAATAAACACATAAAATAAATCAAACCGAACCGCCACTCAAACACATGTATGCACACCACACACGCACAAACACAGTTCAGCTTTCCCAATGCATATGCCCTATAGTTTTTACCCTTGGTCATTACAGACTTTCAGGAGTCTACACCCCACCATTCACTGGAGGTTTTGGAGGCTGCCTCACCTACTTCTCCCCACCCGAGTCCTCCTTTTATCCTGACCTTCATGACTATAGTGTGTTGGTTTTCCTTCTTCTCCTGCTAATTATTCCAAGTCTCTGACAGCAATCAATCTCTTTGAGTTCCTGTAAATACTGCGAGTCCACACTTGGATCCTAGGCTCTTCTCTTCTTACTACACACATCATCCTTGTCAATCTCTTCCATACCAGTGTCTTCGAAGGCTTTTTCTGAACTTCTTTCTCCCACCTGTTTCTGGTTAAAACTGATTGTCTAAACCTGTTTGGCTACTGGTCTTCCAATTTCTCACCTGCCTGATGCAGAGATCATGGGTTAGAGAACTCACTGCATGGAAGACTCAGCAGTCACACTTCCTGCAGTGACAGCCTCTAACTCAAACTCCAGCCTCAGATTTCACTATCTCCAATGTATTCACCTTGAAAACATGGTGCTGGTTCTATACAAATCTGGTTATGGGGCTGTATGCTTAAAAAGTAATTTCCTATAACACTTACTGAGTTTCCATCCTCATGCTGTGCATTCCAGCTACTTCTTTCTTGTGTATAGAAGCCTATATCTGAAATGTGTGTGTATGTGTGTGTGTGTGTGTGTGTGTGTGTGCGTATGGGACACTTGCACTGTTCTCTTCATTTGGTTCAGTTCTACTCATGTTCTTAGTGGAGACATCATGTTCCTCAGGAGGTTATTCTAGAACCTGCAAATAGAGTCCCAGAGCACCTGTACTTAGCCCTAAGATAGTGCTTTCCACATTATAAGTTCTCTTTCTTTGTCTGTATCTGATACCAAACTGCAAGTTCCTTGAGTTCAGAAAGTGTATCTTAGTTTACTGTTTTATGTGTGGTCCCCAGTACAGTGCCTGGACACAATGGATGCTTGTTGACTATTTATTGAATGAATTAATACTTTCCTGCCACTATGTTGTGATTACTCAGTTTCCTACAAACCTTTATTTTTAAGTAGATTTCATTAAAGATCTTATTTGAGAAAAAGAAGACGCTGGGGGAGTAGTTGAAATTTATCATTATGTGGAAAAATAGATTATGGCTCTGAAAAGTGGTGATGAAGAGCAGTGGGAATGCACATGCTGAGTACACTGGGAATCACAGCAGCGCTCTAAATACTGTACACAAGGTCAAAGTAATAGAATCATCTTCTGATAAGCTTGGTGATGTGATTACAAGACTGCTGTGCAAAAATAATAAACAAACAGCCCAGAGACAAATTTATACGAACACGGTTTTGGGTGTTTATTGACACCCTAGAAGTTTTTCTTGCCTTAAAAAGGAGATCAATGTTGAAGAAGGATGGTGGTAGTGTGAGAAGGACCTTCTTTTGGACAGGCAGATCTGGGTTCTGATCTTTTTTTTTTTTAAGATTTTATTTATTTATTCATGAGAGACACATACAGAGAGAGAGGCAGAGACATAGGCAGAGGGACAAGCTGTCTCTCCTCAGGGAGCCCTGAACTCCAGGATCATACCCTCAGCCAAAAACAGAGCTTAACTGCTGAGTCGTTCAGGCATCCCTCTGGGTTCCAATCTTGATGGTGCTTTCTGGACCTGGAAATAGAAATGATTCTGGATTTTGTCTTAGTCTAAGTTTGCACATCTATTAAACAATCGAGTGCTCTTGAATGGGATTGGTGCCCTTATGCAGAGATCCCAAGGACCCTCCCTTGCCTTTCCACTGAATGAGGACACAGAGAGAAGACAGCTAGCTGTGAATCAGAGAGCAGGTATCAGACTCCAGACCTGCCAGCACCTTGTTCTTGGGCTTCTAGCCTCCAGAACCGTGAGAAACAAGTGTCTGTTGTTCATAAGCCCTCAGTCGATGGTATTTTTGTTACAGCAGCCCAAATGGGCTGACATGTAATGATGATAAAAACTAGCCCCTTTAAGGCTCAGTAACAAAGATGAAACAATGTGTGCATGACACCCACATGTTAAAGATAGTCCACAGTAGTTACTGTTATTCTCATTACTGTTCTATCACTAAGTTCTTTTCTTGTTTTAAACATTTACTCATTTATTATTTTGGAGAAAGAGAGAGAGTGTGTGTGTGCAGAAAGGGAAGGGCAGGGGGAGAGGGAGAGAGAATCTCAAGCAGACTCCCTACTGAGTACAGAGCCAGACTCTGCTCAGTCTCATGACCCTGACATCATGATCTGATCCCAAATCAAGAGTCAGGAGCCTAACTGACTGAACCACCCAGAAGCCCCTTACTAAGTGTTTCTTAAAAGACTGCTTCCCACCAGGAATTGGGAGCAGACAGTGAGATATAGGGAATGAGACAGGTGTAAGAACGCAATGCATATGCTTAGTTCTTTGTTAGGCTACTTCTTCCTGAAAGGAGATGAAGAAAATAAATCTATTATCAAGACAGAAATAGTCAATAGATAATACTGCTGGGAGAAATAAAAGGTATTTTGGGGAACACTTTTTGTAAACTCTTTTTAAAAAAAGAACTGTATTCATATATCTCCACTACGGGGAAAATCTTTTTTCCAGTGAAGGCCTGTGAAAATTAAAGAGATAATATCTGCATGTCTATTTGTGCTGCTCGGAAGAAACTGCTTAAAAATTGGTGTTTTTTGTTTTTTAAAATTAAACAAACAAAGCAAAGCAAAACTCATAAATACAGCACGGACTGGTGGTTTCCAGAGGGAATGGGACTAAGGGGTGGGCGAAATGGGTGAGGGAGATCAAGTGGGATAAATCTCCAGTTACAATCTTACAATAAATAAGCCTTGGGAATGTAATGTACAGCATGATGACTATAGTAATAATATTGTACTCCATATTTGTAAGTTGCTAAGACAATAGATTTTGAAAGTTCTTATAAGGAAGTTGAACTGTCTATGATATAACTAAACTTATTGTGGTGATCACTTTGCAATGTATAGAAACATTGAATTATCTTGTACATCTGAAACGACTATAATGTTATATGACAATTATACTTGAATTAAAAAAAATAAGTATTTTTTAAAGATCTCCATTTTAAGACAAGAAAAACTTCTAAAACATTGTATTGTGATTGTATTGTTCCCTTTTTCTTATTCCTTGTTAATTTTTAAAATACAGTTTAAAAAGTTGGCAAGAATTTAGCACATAATGTGATAAGCCACTGGGTGTTTTACACAACTGATAAATTATTGGACACTACATCTGAAACTAATGAGGTGCTATATGTTGGCTAATTGGATTTAAATAAAAGATTAAAACCTAAAAATAATTTGGTTTCTTTCTCTTTTTTTTAAAGATTTTATTTATTTATTTGAGACAGAGATTGAGATAGTAAGAGACAGCATGAGCCGGGAGGAGAGGGAGAAGTCTCTCTGCTGAGCCAGGAGCCCGATGCAGGGTTTAATCCCAGGACCCCAAGATCATGACCTGAGCTGAAGGCAGATGCTTAACCAACTGAATCACCTGAACCAAGAGTTTAATTTCTTGATTATATTGTTAATGGAATATTTCCTGGGAAGTAGGTTAGTTCACACCTGTTAGCTTAACAAATGCTGGGTTCAGTAAGAGAGCAAGTGTTATAGGTCAGATGAAGTTGCTGGAAAGGTAAGGTATGGTTCTTGCTCAGAAAAAGGAAATTCACGTTAAATTTGGAGAAAGAATGTGAAACATCAAGTTTAATAATTATCAATTCACCCTAGGGGAAAGCTATGAATCCTTATTTCTCATACTTTTGAGTCATTTGGAAACTTTTTATGTTATTAGTGAAGTTTTAAGAAAGTGTGGATGCAATCAAGGCTTTAAATCACAACCTCATAGTACCTGAAATAAATGATTATGATCCTATTTTGAAAAGCATATGAATGGATGTTCAAGAAAAATAATAACAGGGTTCCAAAACAAAAAAAAACAATAAATGTTTCTGGATCAAATATATTTTGTAGACATTGAGTCAAATGATGTCCACTGGGTGTCTCATAAAATACTACTCAGAGACATTCATAAGAAAAGGAGGATGGTTGCAGTTTCCCAATGTTTCTGTAGCTTTATCTGTTTAGACAGAGCATATGTTTTGTAGTACCCAACCGTTTGGTGGAATGTAGGCTGGGAAATGGTGGTTTAGCACAGAGTTTGGTATTAGGTCAGTGGTTTGGGCTGCTAAAACAGACTATCGTAGACTGGATGCTTATAAACAACTGAAACTTATTTCTCAAAATTCTGGAGGCTGGAAGCTCAAGATCAGGGTGCCAGTGTGGTTAGGTTCTAGGGAGAGATCTCTTTCTGGCTGCAGACTGCCTACTTCTTGTATCTTCATGAGGCAGACAGCAGAGCCAGGAAGAAAATTCTTTGGTGCCTCTTGTAAGTGCACTAATCCTCTCATGAGGTGCCTACCCTCATGACCTCATTTAACCCTAATTACTTCCCAAAGGCTCCACCTGGTGCTGCCATCACACTAGGGGGTAGGGTTTCAACATATGAACTTTGAGAAAACACAAAAATTCAGTGTATAACAGTTGATGCCTCTGGATCTGCGCCAATAAAGATGGTTGCATAAATCCTATCAATAATGATTAAAAAACTAAGGCATATCCTAGAACCTCAAGGTTTGGATATTTGTTTGTCAATTGATCCAGGGCTTAAAGAAAATACCATGAGAAAGAAAACTGATTATATCACAATGAATTCCAAATGAATTCAAATTTGTTTCCTTCTTACCCTCCTTTACCTCTTCAGTGGTACCAATTGTGTTTGCATCTCACCTAGAATACTGCAGCATTCTCTAATTTTTCTGGCTTTGTTACCTGTGTGGCAGCCTTTCTTTTCAAAAAGCAAAGAATGTTTGCTTAAAATTTTCTTTGGCTACCATCTAGAATCTTCTGTACAGCTTTGAAGCTTTGGCCAGCTTGGCCTCTCCCTGATTCTGTGGTCTCATCCCACATTACCCTCTGTCTTATGTTCTGTATTAAGCTGCAGTGACCTTCACAAGACCTTGAAAACCCCATCCTATCCCTCATCATGGGCTCTCTGCATGTTGAGCCCTTTCTCTTCTCATCTGTATCCAGCATCACTTGGGCAGTTTCTTCTCATCCTACAGATTATACCTCGAAAGTAGTTACTTTGAGGAGGTCTTTGTTGGTCATCTCAATTAAGTCACATACTTTTATTGTTCCCGTTGGTGGCACCCTTTTGATTGTAGCACTTATACCTGTGGTGATTATGCATATATTTTTGCGATTGTTTAATAGTTCTCTGCTTCTCTGCTAGACAATAGGCTATGTAAGAGCATATACCTATTCATTTTTGTCCATCATTGTATGTCTTGTGCTTAGCATGGTGCTCGTCACTTAGGAGTATTTAATACAGAGTTTGTTTACTGATTAACTAAGCAATTGGTTTTTGAAAGGCTGTCTAATGAGTTGCCATAAACTCTTTCCAAAGGGAAGGAAATCTATTCTGAACCACATTCAGGCTACACAAACATGGCCAGTAGTAGCCCACAATGTAAAATCCTAGTCCATTTATGTGAATACCATGTGTAAAATATATATAATGTATACAAAACATGTTAGATGTTTATGGATAGGACTGTGGGGGCATGCAGATGCATGGGAATGTGACCATTTGGAAGCCTATGGCAGGAATGGACTTGGGCTGGCCAGGCCCTGGTGTGCTTGGTTCTGTGTAAGTCAACCTGGAGTGATCTTCCCACCTGAAGGAGAGTCCAGGAGCAGATCACTCCACTGAATTTCTGGGCTGTCTCACTGATTCGATTGACTAATAAGTCTTTTCATTTAAAACCACAAGCTTGTGTGGCACTAGCTCATCCTTTCCTTGGAACACACCTCCCCGGGGACAGATTCTCTTCAATTACATACTTTGGCATTGCTGCTGCCCTTTTATGACTTTTATCTCTCCCTCTTCCTGCCACTTTATTACTCTGTCTTTCCCCATTATAAAGCAAGTCGTTTCCTACATTTTATGAGTCTCAAGCATGGATTGAGACTCATAATTAATTTGAGCACAAGCCTAGCTCAACACTAAGGGGATGATACCCTTGAAGAAGAGAAGAAGCCACTTTCCTTTCAGATGGACGTAGAGAATGAAAGGATGACTGAGGAGGAATGGTCAAACTGTTTTGCCACTGTAAGCACTGCCCTTATGTTCTCCAGGAGCAGCATTGAGAGGAGAGCACAGGAGCCGGCTCCTTCCTGTCTTCTTTCCTCCAGACGTCACATCATCCTGTGGTTCCTGTGGACCAGAAAATCACCATCATTTATGCCTATTCTCCACCAGAGCCTCTCATTTTTTTCTCAAGTCCCTACCAAGTGAGAACAAATATTTATTTCCTATTTTCTTTTTGACTCAGAGGAAAATTAAAAAATCTGCTTTTCTTTCTTTCTCTCCTTTTCCTTTTGAGTCTGTAGAAAAGCTGTACTGCAGTTTCATTGACTGTCATCCCTTCATTCAAAGATCCAGGTCCTCATGCCTCTGCATTTAAGCCTTATCTGAGCAAAGGTACATCCTGAACTGGAGGAAGAGTTTTAAATAATCCACTGTTTTAACTTGAAGTATCTTATATAAATGAATTATGTAAATATGTGCTGGTCACATCCAGTAGGTGCCCAATAACATTTACTGAGTCAATGGATGTATTTTGAAGATAAGACAAACATTTTAAAGCTACAGCTATTTCAGTACTAAATTAAAAAATATATTGAGTTTAGTTAATTCAACTAAAGTAATTTTCTGGTTTGACTATATATCTTGTAAGTATACCTCTATAATTCAAATTCTGTAACTCTATTAGTTAGCTTTCACTAAATAATGAACCATTGCCAAACTTAAGGGTTAGCAACAATAAACGTGAATTATTTCCCATGGTTCTGTGGGTAGGCTGGGGGCTCTTCTGTTCTGCATGGGTGTGACCCAAACTGGATGATCTGGAAGGCCTCACTCATGTCTCGTCGCTGGTAGGCTGGCTGGTCTAGGGTGCATGGGATGTGTGGGATGTTTAGCTAGCTGGCTCATTTCTGCTCCATGAAAAGTTCTTACCTGCTTTGTCAGGTGATTCCAGGGTCCTTCACATGATGACAGAAAGATCCCTGGCAGCATGAGACGGCAAGATCCAATACATAAGCACTTTTCAAATCTCTCCTTTTGTCATGTTTACTACTGCTGCACCCAAAACAAGTAACACGGGCAAGCCCAGGCGCCACGTGGGAGTGGATTATGCAAGTGCATGGACACAGGGAAGTAATTATGGCAAACATTTTGCAAACAACCCACTACAGTGACATATGGTGAACTAGTAAAATTTTAAAAAATGACTCATAGTGATGTAACACATCTATTTTATGGTTACATGATTTACTTTGCAGCAATGTTCTTTTTTTCTTCTTTATTTTCTGGGGACTTTTCTTTCATTCAGTGACAGAATGATAGCACAATTACTACATTATTACAATTACTACATTAAAACATTTTTGTGGAATGATGCTAATGCCAAGGTATTGAAACTGTAACAGAGAGCAGAAATGAACTACAGTGTCCTTGTGTAAACCTGGAACCCAAGTCTTTTGGTGTCAACAAACTATTTACTCTTAAAAGTAGATCTTGGCATTAAAAGATGTGTTACTGTGTTGGGGGTACTGACAGAAATGGCAGCATTCCTGCATTCAATAGGAGAGGCAGACAAATGCTCAGAATACCACTGTGGTTAACTCCTGGTAACTAAGAGTTCTAGAAGGTACCATCAAAGCAGATTAAGAGCACATAATCAAGATGGAGGAGGAGGGGAGAAGTCAGGAAAGACTTCAGGACAAATCTCAAAAGAGAAGAGTTAGGTAAAAATAATAGTAGGAGTTCTCCAGTTTGAGGGGAGAAGAAGTTCCAAGGAAGGAGGAGTGAGATCAGTTTGGTAGGCCTGGCTGCTACACACTGTGCTGGAATGGGCCATAGGGCCCCTGGAGAGCAGAGGCAGAAAGGTGTGGCCAGAAAGGTGTGGGACATCCAGTTTTGCCTCATCCAATCATTTATCCCATGAATAACTACTGAATGCCTAATGCTGAAAGCAAAGGACGCTAAGTGACTGAGACACGTAAATAGAGCGCATGTAAGAGCATGGATGATTCCAGAAGCTCAGATTCTAACTGGTGGAGAAGGTGGAATCAGAGCCACAGCCCATCAACAACCACAATTCCACATCATGACCTGTGCCAGAATGGAGGTTTTCATTCACCCTTGAAGGCACGTTGGAGCGAGCAATGGGAGCATGTTAGGAAGAGAAAACATTGATCATATTTTAGTTTGACAAGAATAACAGGCATTATGGAGGCCAAAGTAAGGGAGAATTTCAAGGGAAAGTAGGTGTAGTAACATATGAGTACATATGCATGATGAGGGAAAATAGCTGCTGTATTTACAGATAAGCAGTTGTATCATCAATGACAATCTGCTTAATTGTAAATATAGTTTACAGATATTTTAGCCCTTAATACCCATTATATTCTAGATCAGATTAAGTAGGAGAAAATGAAAGACACCAGGTTTTGATATTGTGAGTAAAACCAACAGACACAGTTCAATGGGAGCTCAGAATATGGCCAGTTAAACTCATCAGAAGAATTGAGACTTCATAGAGCATGGAAAATTGAACTGAAATTAGAGACTAGAAGCATATGAAGGAGTTTGGCATTTGACAATGTAATAGGAAATACAGAATATGCAAATTTGATGTTTTATCAGTCAGGATATTTTCAGTGGCAAGTGATAGAATCCAAAAGTTCAAATTAACTTATAAAATAAAAGATGTTGGCTTGATATCAGAATTGGCCACATCTCTAGCTTCAGACACATCATCGTGAATCTGTGTCTCCATGCCTTGGCTCCATTTCCAGTGAAGATACCCTCATTCCAGCAAGTTCTCTTAGCACTATGAGACAGTTCTTAGTAGCTCTTGGCTTACATAGTTACAACACCATGGGATCTAAGTCAGAGATGTTTTGTTCTCCGAGCATCCATCTCAACCTCTAGATAGGGACTTTGAATTACCTTTCTCTGACCATGGGCCCAGACCTAGGACACTACAATGACTACTGACCTTTAGATTAGGTAATGTCGACTCTGACTGTATAAAGCTAAGACCTAACAGTATAGGCAAGGATGGACCAAGATGGGTGTTGGCAATGGTCCGCCAGAGTGGGGAGGGATAATTCATCACTAATGTTGTTTAGAATTACAGGGACATGGTGAAATTAAAAGCAGACTCTTTAAATTTTTAAATTCTCTATGGACAATGTTCTTGTTATCTCTCTCAACTGGTATATAACCAGTGTAAGGAGATAAGGAGATATCTTTTTTCAAAAAAATTTTTTTAAAATATTTTATTTATATATTCATGAGAGACACACAGAGAGAGGCAGAGACAGAGGGAGAAGCAGGCTCCTCACAGGGAGCCTGATGCAGAACTCGATTCCTGGACCTGGGATCATGCCCTGAGCCAAAGGCAAATGCTCAACCACTGAGCTACCCAGGTGTCCCTCAAAAAAATAAAGGTAATTTGACCATTTTGTTCTTTCAAGAACAGATTGTTCTTTCAGTCTTGATTTTACAGCACTTAAGTAAAAGACAATCATTACAGAAGATAAAGTTCTAAGGAAGGGTATAAAATTAAGTCCTCAACAGCCTTGTAGGGTTAGAATGACTCTAGAGAAACAGAATCATCCAGTAGAAGGAAATCCATTAAGTGCGATTGAGAATCACCTGCTTTGAAGGACTATTCTCTTCTCATATTTAGCAGGATGTATCTTGTTATCACTCATCATTATGGCAATTGATAATCTCTGCCAATCTTTGGACACTTTATATCTGTGATCAGGCTTTGGGAATACATTACTTTGATCATATTTCCTAAGACTTTAGGCCATATGTCATTGGTCTTCAGTAGCTTTGGGGAGGACAAAGCATTCATCTGCTGTGCAAGTCTAGGTTCTTTAAGGTAGTACTTACAGAGAGGGAGAAATCAGGCTTTGTAAGGACAGGGAAATAGTGTATGAGTCCTGCATGAGTCCCAACCCCTGTGCATGTTCTAATCCTGATACTAACCAGGGATGATCCTGGGGAACTCACTTTACTACTTTATGATATGAGTTGCTCACCTGTAAAATAAAAACCTGGGTTTGATCATTGCCAATCTATTGTAGCACTAATATTGTATGGAATCTAGAAACTTTATATTAAGGTTGCAAAAGTGTTTGGATACATCTTTTATCTATGCATTTTTACTTTTTTCTAAAGAATCCTGAAGTCCTCTTAGGACATAAAGTTAATCTTTAGGATCTACGGATTCCAAATGAAGTCCAACATTAGCCCAGCCAGCCAATGGAGAAATTGCAGAAAAGAAAAATATACTGAGTCAGTCATCATTAAAACGATTGCTTTAGGGTGTCTGGGTGGCTCAGTCAATGAAATGTCTGCCTTTGGTTCAGGTCATGGTCTCAGGGTCCTCGGATTGAGCCCTGCAACAGGGTCCCTGCTCACTGGGGAGTCTCCTTCTTCTCCCTCTCTCTTTACCCCTCCCCTCCACTCATGCTCTCTCTCTCTGGAGTGCTCTGTCTCCCTCTCTCTCTCTCAAATAGATAAACAAAATCTTAAAAAAAAATAAATGAAACAATTGCTTCATCGCTGACATGTTGCTAGAGCTGACCCAATGAAGTGTATCTGAACATTGTATGTAAGAGCTCTGTGCCGGTAAGAAGCTCTCTCCCAGAGCATGTGTACTCTGAGTAGTTGTGTCCATCTATGTGTGTGTATGCATGTTTGTGTGCTTGTATGTGGTATGTGTATATTATGTGTATTGTGTGTGATGTGGTGTGTATGTGTCATGAAATGTGTGTGATATGTGTACTTGTATGTGGCGTAGGTGTGTTGTGTATAGCATATGTGCTGTGTGTGTTGTGTGTATGTGGTATGTGTGTAGTATATGTGGTGTGGTATGTGTGTTGTCTGATGTGTGTGGTATAGTGTATGTAGTATGTATGGTGTTTGTGTGTGAGTATGTGGTATGTTTGTAGTATGTGTGTGGTGTAGTGTGTGATGTAGTGTGTGGTGTGTGTGTGTTGTAGTGTGAGTGTGTGCAGTGGAGTGTGTGTGTGAATATGTGTGGTGTATGTGGTGTGTGTAGTGTGTGTGTGGTGTACTCTGTGTGTTGTATGTGTGATGTATGTGGTGTGTGTAGTGTGTGTGTGTGTTGTATGTGTGGTGTAGTGTGTGTGGTGTAGTGTCTGGTATAATGTGTGTGTTATGTGTGTGGTATGGTGTGTGTGTGTCCACCTTCCCCTTCTTTCCTGCTCCCACGCAGAAGAGGCCTGAGTCCTGTCCCACTACTCACTCTTCCCAGGTTGGAGCACCAGGTGGAGGTGGGACAGCTCACCTCTAGAGAGCACATCATGTTTGTGCTCTAAGCAATGTGTGGAGCTATGGTGGGGAGATACTGGCGGTTGTCCCCTTGGCCAGGGATGAAGCAAAGTCACCTGCCCTCTGCATTCCTACTGATGGCAGCATGCTGACCTCAGACTGTCCCACTGGTCTGTTTTTCAAGTGATCCTGAGGTGCAGGCAAGGAGGAGGGTGTTAGGTTTAGACCACCTCAGGCCCCAAGATGTGGAGACTCGTGAGTGTGTGTTAAGGAAAACAGGGATGCTCCAGTGCCATTTTGCACCTGTTTGAGCAAGAACTTGGTTGTGACACAGCTTGCACTTGTCTCTAGAACTTCTGGGCTGATTTCCTGCCCCCAGGCTCCCACTGCCGGCCACCTCAGCCTCCAGCCTGCAGCCAGCAGCTCCTTCTCCCTCTCCCTCACTTATCCATGCCACTCTTTTGGCTTCATTGTCTGTAAGAATTAACATCAAATACTCTGTCAAATTGTCAACTTATGTCACACATTTGTTTTGATGTCAGCCTTGATAGGCATTTCCTTACTTGTATTTTCTGCTGCTTTAGTTAGAGATTGAGTTCATTTGCAGATAATAAAAATCCTAACAGTAGTAGCTAAAATAGATGAATCTGAATTAAACAGTTTCTTTATCACACATCAAGAAGCTTGGAAGTGGTCATCCAGGTTGGAATTGTGGCACTGTAGTACCTGCCACCAAGAACCCAGCCCCTTCTGTCTTTTCCTTGGCAACCTGCAAAATGTAGTTGCTCTACTTCCAAAACCCCCGCTGAAGAATTTCTACATAGATCTGGCAGGCTGTGTGTGTGGCAAAAGTCTGGAAAATGTCCTTTTATGAAGGAGCATGGTGTGGGTAGATACAATAGCATCTAATAGTCTCTGGAAAACCTGCACTTAGATCCTTTGTTCACACAACAGGACAGATGCCTTATGCATGGCATAAGTCCACTCTGGGGTATTTTGAATTTTAACAGGGACCAAGCATATACAATAAAGGAATTAAAGCACATTCTGAATGTGAGATATTAACCAATCAATAGAGTTGGCCACCTGGGGGCTATGGGACCTCTCAAGGCCCTTGCCATCACATCATCTATGGAAAAGTTGACAGTTCATTTAATTATTAGCATTAGTCCTTGACATGCTCAGCAGATATGACCTAAGACAATATAATTTTAACATGATAATAAAGCCACAAAATACTGTATTGATGTAATGATGTCATCACCAAAATGCAGGATCATGAGAGTATCATAAAGGCCACTTGGATGGTTTCTATTGCTCTTCTATTGTCTGATTTTCATTGCCAGGTTCCCTTTTCCTAGACAAGAGATGAGCAGAAAGGAAAGCCAAAGCAGGAAGTCATGAAATCATTAATTTCCTTTTGCTTCTTTTTGTCTTCAACTGTAAGAAGGAGTTACATGAATTTTTCCCCTGAGTCTGACCCTCCTATTTAAGACGATTCACAGGACATGTTAAACGGTTTGGGAAAACATGTATAATTGGTGACCTAGGAAAAGTATAGGAGAACCAGATATGACTTCTCCTCCTGCTATGCCGCTATGCCATGTTCCCATACTGTTGGGGAACTCACGTAGATGTTTGAATACATAAAATTGATATTTTAAACTTAGCCAGCTTTGTGTGAAGGAACTTTGCTACCAGGGAATTAGACAATGAGGTTAGCGATATAATAATCCATGTAATTTCATAAAATGTGACTTGGAAAATACACAGTGCAATAATTTCCAATCAATGCACTGAATTTAATAATTGCACTTTAAGATCTTCACCAGTAATTCTCAGAATATTAACATTTCCAACTACCGAGTCCAGGATCACACAAAGGATTTAACACTTTGAAAGTTGACGAGTCTATTTTATTAGCTAGTTCAGATCTACTTTCTTTCTTGAGAACAGAACCAGAAGATTTTCTCACTTATTCATGGGGCAAAACAGAAAAATAAAAGTTAGGAAGAACCAGGGATAAAACAACCAATCTATGGAGATAATTGAGTACCAGTAAAACGCAAGGGAAAAAAATCAGAGGAAGGGACACAGTCGTGCCATTATTTGCACTTTTGGGGCTCTTGTTGGGGTGGCGTGGATTTATTCTAAAGTAAAGCATTCAGGTGACATAACGTCAGTTACCATTAAATTCCTTTAATTAGTTTTAGTGAAAAACTATATATTCAAAGAAATACCTGAGATGGGAGAGCTTTTTTTTTTTTTTGCCTGCAGTTTGAAGTGTGTATTATAAACAATCCCTGTCTAACTCTTGATATTTTCCCTGAAGATAAATATTTATTCTGTGATTCTTTTCTCATGTAATAAAAAGCAAATTTAAGATTATTTATATCTGTGAATTAGTTAGTGTTTTTCTTGCTAAAGTTAGTGCTAAACTTGGGCAATTTTCTATTAAGTTTACCCCCACAATTCATCTATATTATTGAAAAGGCTTAAAGAACATTTATTATTTCATTTTTCAATGGGGAAAAGGAAAATAAAAAAATAGGTCAAGTGACAGAAATTGAAGAGTACATGGATGAAGCCAAAACAAAATCTCAGGCCCCAAAGTGCTCAATTCCTTGCCAAAAACCCCCTAAATTTTACTTCCATCTGCCCTATGTACAGGTTTTATTGGACTGGTACATTTCATTTTGTGATGTTATTTGTTACATTGAAATAAAACAACTCAGGAGTGTCTTACCATCTTTCAATTATGAATCACTGTACTTTAATCTTTGCTTGTCCATCAGCCTGTTTGCAAGGACTCTAGTGACATCATTTTCCTCCACTTCAAAGTCCTCACTGACCTCTTCAGCTTGAAGAGAAATCTCATGACTCCACCCACACTGTCTCCGACCTAGCCCATCTCATCAGAACCCAGGTTTGACAGGCGCTGCTTGCTTCAGGGGGAGTCCTAAGACCACGGGTATAATGCCTCTTCACCTTTGGGTGGCAATTGAACCCACAAAAATATGTCTTTATCCTTTTGTAGGTTCTGTTTCATCATGAATGTTAACCAGAGAGCAAATGCTCAGAAGAGAAGCTTTCTGTAGTGGGAAACCTGCTGAGTAGAAGAATAGAGGTTCAGAGAGTATCTTACAAGATGGAACATTCCTGATGGTGCCAGTGCGAGGTCAGGGACATGGGTTAGAACCTCCAGAGTAATCTTGAATAAAAATGGTGAAAGAAGACATCTTTAATTTCTTCCCCATTTTAGGGAAAAAAGTATTATTTTTCCTATTAAGTATAATATTAACTATATTTTAAAATGACTTTTATTAATTTGAGAAAGTTTCCTTTTATTTGTTTGCTGAGAACTTTTATTAGAATAAGGGTTGAAATAAAATGTCTACATTTTATTTGATAAAATTATATTGTTAATCTCATTCTGTTAATATGGTAAGCTAATTGATATTTAATTATTCGATCAACCTTACATTTCGAAGAAAAAACATTATTAGTCCTGATGTCTTTTTTTATGAATTTCTGTATTGGATTTATTCATGTTTGCTAAGTGTATTTTTATCAAGTTTCATGAGGGATATTAGTTAATAGCTCTCATTTCTTATGTCCTTATCTGGTTTGCTTTGGTTAAATAAAAGGAACTGGTGGTTTTTTCCTACTCTAATTTCAGAAATGATGATAGCATTTACTTTTTAGTCTTTGAATTAATTTGCTGGTGAAAGCATCTAGGCCTACAATTTTTACTGGGGAATGGTTCTGAATAATGAACTCAATCTCTTTAAGAGATAAAAGGTGATTCAGATTTTCCATTCACCTTCAGTCAACTTTTAAAGTTGTATTTTTCAAAAAAATGTGACTGTGACTATATTGTTAAATTTTTGGCAAAAAAATCTGTTCCCTTATTTATCTTTTACTACTTATAGAGTCTGTAGTGATATATCATTTTCATTATGATTTTGGTAGTTTGAGGGTTTTTAAAAAAAACATTTTTCACCTTTACTCTCTTTAAGCACTGTGGTTTGCTATTTTTTCCAATTGTCTATTTTCCATTTCACTCATTCTAGTCTTATTCTTTATAGCTTTCTTTCTGCTAATTATTTTGGCTTTAATGTGTGCATCTTTTTCTAGCTTCTTTAAGTGAGAGTTTAGCTTCTGGATTCTACACTTTTGTTTTCTGAGATAAATAGATAGAGGGAGCTTGGAGGTTGGTCCTTCCCCAGGCTGGCAATTGATGAAATTGCAGCCCCATCAACGTCTGCATTGCAGCCTGATGAGACAACACAGTAAAGACCCAGCTAAACCATGTCCAGATGCCTAACCCACAGGAACTGGAATGATAAAGATGTATTGTTTTAAGCCACTAAAGTTGCAGTACTATGTTACATAGCATACCCAATGATTGCTTTACTTTACAGTATTTTATTTTTAAATGTGAATTAATCAAGATAGTTGATAATGCTGTTCAGATTCTTTATGCTTATTGATTCTTTGTCTTGTTCTCTGTTACCGAGAGGTATTAAAATCTCCTACTATGTGGGTTTATCTATATCTTCCTGAACTTCAGTGAGGTTTTGTTTGGTGTATTTTGAAAGTCTATGCTCAGCATGATATTCAGTTTTCCCTTTGTCAACTCCTCTAGCCTGTAGTTCCCAGTTGTATCCTTAACACTAATCTAGGGTATGCTGTGAATGTATTTAGTAGATAGGATTGATGTCTGTAATCAATTTGCTTTAAATGAGGAAGATTACTCTGTGGGTGGGCCTGATTTAATCAGTGGAAAAGCTTTAGGAGCAGAGCTAAGGCTTCTCTGAAGAAGAAATCCTAGCTGTGGACTATAGTTACAGCTCATGCTTGTGAACTCCAGCATGCCCGTCCTAATGTTCTTCTGTACAGATTTTGGACTTGCCCAATAAATCCCCTCAGCCATGTAAGCCAATTCCATTCAAGAAGTCTTTATATATATATGTATATATATATATATATATATATATATATATATATGGAATCCTACTGATTCATGTATATATATATATATATATATATATATATATATATATATCCTAATATATATAATATATATGGAATCCTACTGATTCCATTTCCCTGGTGAAACCCTAATGGATACAGTCAGGTTCACACACATTTATGATTATAAAGTGTTCATGATGAATTGAACTTTTTGTCATTATGAAATGTTCCTCATTATCTTAGGTGATACACCTGGTCTCGAAATTTGGGTTGCCTGATATTAATATAAGCATTTCATCTTCTTTATGCCTCCTGCTTGCATAGTTTAACATTTTCTATCATTTTACTTTCAGACTGTCTCTAAAGAACATTTCTTGTAGATAACATCTAGCTGGATTTTACATTTTATGCATTGCCATAATTTCAGGCTTTTTATTGAAGTGTTTTGTCATACATATTGTCTGCTAATTTACTTCTACATAGACCATTAGCCCCACATTAATTACATAAATCATAAAAAAATAAGAGTTTAAAATATTTTTGTTATGTTTTCATACATATGTTGATTTTGGTGGTCCTTATCTCTTCCTGAAGATTGCAGTTTTCTTCTGATACCTTTTCCTTCCTTGTGGTGCATGTCTGCTTGTGATAAGTTCTCTGAGTTTTTATTATTTTTTTAAATGTCTTTCTGTCTTCTAAGTTTTTGAGTATATTATCACTGGATATAGAATTTGAGGTGAGGCTGACATTTCTTTTTTTCTTTCCTTTCATACTTTATAAGCTGGCATTCTATTGTTCTGATCTCCTTTCTTTTTTTCTATTATTATTATTTTTATTTATTTATTTGTTGCTAAGTCAGCTGTCATTTGTACCATTGTTTTCGTCTTTACTTTGTCTTTTCTAAATATCATCTCCTTATCTTTTATTTTTATAAGTTTTTACCTAATTATGATAGCTTCAAAAGGATTTTATTTTGAAATTATTGCAGACTTACAGAGAATTTGCAAAAATAGTATGAATAATTCCCATATGTCCTTTATTTGGATTCCTTAAATGTTAAAACCAGATTTATTTTACATATACATATATGGTAATATACTAATATTACATATATTTTTTCAGAATCTATTAAAATTGTAGAGATATGATTCCTTACAGCTAAATAACTGTGTGTTTCC
This sequence comes from Vulpes vulpes, assembly GCF_048418805.1. NCBI lineage: Eukaryota > Metazoa > Chordata > Mammalia > Carnivora > Canidae > Vulpes > Vulpes vulpes. The sequence goes on from NC_132780.1 coordinate 68,506,912, forward strand.
TGAAGTTGAGGACATTCCTTTACATATCTGCAGTGCAATTAGTGTATTATGCTCCTGGTTAGCCACCTATCATTATTTAAATATAATCAATTGTCCTAGTCATGTCTGTTTTAGCAGAAAGAAAAAAAAAAATACTGATCCAAGATCCAAACCAGTAATACCCACTGCTTTTAGCTCTCACTTCTTTGTCTGTTTTAACCCGGAACAGTCCGTTGGTCTGTGACATTTTGACAAGCAGAGACTAGTTATTGCATTCAGCATCCTCTGATCTGCGAGTGCTGGAAGCTTACTAACAAGTGGGTTCAGGGTTTGCACTTGTAACTGGAACACAGGATGACGTTTTGAATATGTTATGTCAGATGGTACACAGTACATGCCCTTTTACAAATGATGTTAATTTTGATCATTTTGTTAAAGTTGTGTCTCCCAGGTTTCTCTAATATAACATTACTATTTTATTTTTGTTATTAATAAGTATCATGTGAGGAGATACTTTGTCTTTTCTAAATATCATCTCCTTATCTTTATGTGGTCAATATCTTGTTTCTCCTTAAATGTTTCATCCACTATGTTTAGTACCCACTGATGATTCTTGCTGGAATAAATTATTGCTGTAATGAGTATCAAATGGTGTTTTTCAAATTTGATCATTCCTTCTAAATTAATGCTTTGGAGTTATAGAATGAGGGAGTGCTTTTAAGTTTCTATTACTAATTTCTTCACTTTAATATGGAATCATGCATTCTTACTTTTTTAAAATTTTATTTATTTATTCATGAGAGACACAGAGAGAGAGGCAGAGACACAGGCAGAGGGAGAAGCAGGCTCCGTGCAGGGAGCCTGATGTGGGAGTAGATCCCGGGATTCCAGGATCACGTCTGGGCTGAAGGCAGATGCTTTAGCTGCTGAGCTACCCAGGCATCCCGCATTCTTACTTTAATAAATGCATTTTAACCAGTGGGAGCCCCTTCAAACTGGTTCCTGTGTCCTCTTGTCATGGTCCCATTATGTTTTCAACACTCTTAATTTTTGGTGTAGCGATATGCTCTATCTCATCCTGTACTCCCCTAGTCTCAGCCCTGGAATCGGTATTCTCTCCAACGAGCCCTGATTTATTTTAGTGAGAATAATACATATTATTTGGAAACCAACATTATGCTGTCTCATAATATGATGAGATATACTCACTACTACTGGATATTAGGGCTTTAGTTCTTAAAAATATGTGCGTGTGCATACACACACACACAACACATACCCCTATTTATCTCTCAATATATCAACTATATATGTATTTGTTAATATGTACATCAAATCTACATCCATTTATCAAATCATGGGCTCATACTGGCACCTCCAATTCAAATGCAGTATAAAAGATTTACTCTCAACTCCCTCTTTATGCCTCACCTGGAAAGTCCTTGCTTCATCTGGCTACAATATATTTACTTATTTGCTCAATCCCAGAATTTACCAAAGTAGCATTAGAATTCCTAAGTTACACTCACTGAAAAAGAGAACAAAACCCTTATAACTATAGCTTAATATTTGTTTATATTCCAGTTTTCTGTTCAGCTTGAGGATGTCTAGTTAAAATAGACTGGCTAAAAGTCATGTGGGTCAGTTCTTTTCATTCTTTTCTGTGTGGTTATGTCTCTCATTTGAAATATAATTAGGTTGCCTTCTGTTTGCATTCTATTTTATTATTATTGTTAACTTTATTATTTAATTTTTTTGTGTGTATGATACATAGAAATTATTTTAAAAGTCAGACTATGAAAAATAGTATACTGACTGATAGGGGTTACTTTCCATCTTTTCTCAGCTTTTCTGATCCTACTTCCTATTCATTTTTTGTTTACACATTCCGTACTTCTTAATACACTAGTAAGTAGATACATATTTATTTTCCTTCTATTATAAAAGGTCACCAACTAAAGATATTTGCACTCAATTTTCACTTGGCAATGTATCTTGGAAATCAGTTCACAGAGCTGTTCCTCATTCTTCTTTAAAGCTGCATAATATACCCTTGTGTAGACGTATTAGTTTTTTCAACTCCTATATATGGGGATTTTGTTGTTGCTAATAATTGCCACTTATAAACAATGTTGCCATGAACAAACTTATGCATCTGTGTGGTTGTATTGTTGAGGTGTATCTTTAGAGTAAATTTAGAGTAAATTACTAGAAGTAGGATTGCTAAATCAAAAGATAAATGCTATGTAGATTTGCTAAATATTGCAAGAACAATTTGCATTTCAACCAGCAGTGTAGGAAAGTGCTTGTTTCCCCAAAACCTTAACAAAAAATGTCTTGTCACATCTTTAAATTTTTGACAATCTGAGATGAAAATGGTAACAGTGTGGCCATTCTTATATAATTTATTGCATTTATAACTCATATTTAATAAAATATATCTATCCTGATTATATAGTTTGATGACTTTTGACAGAGGTCTACATTAGGGTAAACACCAATACAAGTTATGGAATGTTTCTACCCCCAAAGGTAGTTTATGCCTTTTTGAAATAATTCCTCCTTTCTACTTCTCATGACTGGTATGCTTTTCATCAGTGTGGATTAGTTTTCCCTGTTCTGCAATTTCACATAAGTAAAATCACAGCATGTGCTCTTTATCTGCCTTCTTTTGCTCAGTATCCTTCTGACTTTCATCCATGATACTGAGTATAAAAATAGTTTCTTCCTTTTAATTGCTGAGAAGTACTACACATATGGGTATATCACAAATTGTTTATCTCTTAACTTGATGATGGACATTTAGGTTGTTTTCAGGTTTTGGATGCCTGAATAAATCTGCTAGAAGCATCTGCTTAGAAGTGTTTGCGTGAATATATATTCATTTCTCTCAGGTAGATATGAAGGGGTGTAATGCCTGGATCGCTGAGGATATTGATGTTCAATTGCTTTCTAAACTATTGTACCATTTGGCACTCCCACACACAATGTGTAAGATTTCCAGTTGCTGGGCATCCTCTTTCCATTGTCTCTTTCCTTTCTTTTAGCCTTTCTAGTATGTATATCACTGAGGTTTGACTTTGCATTTCCTTGATGAGTAAAGATGTCAAAAATTTTTCATATTCTTATTGATCATTTTTGTATGTTCTTATTTCAGGAGATTGCAAATATTTTGCTAATTGTCATTTGTTGTTTTCTTATCATTACATTGTAAGATTCTGAATACCATTATTTTGTCTGATAGGTATACTAAAAACCTTTTCTCTCTGCCCATGGCTTGCACTTTCATTTCCTTAACACTACCTTTGAGGAACAGAAGTTTTATATTGGATTCAAGTCCAATTTATTAATGTTTGTTGTATTGTTTTGGTATTGGTGTCCTAACTAAGAAATCTTCATGTATTCAAAGTTGAGTATATTTTCTCATATGCTTTCTTCTGTATGTTTTGTAGTTTTATTCCTCATGTTTTGGTCAATTTATGTTATGCTTTGGCAAAAATCAATTGCCCATAGACGTGCAAGGTTACTTTCGGATTCTTTATTTTCTATGATTTATATGGACGTTATGCAAAATTACCCAACAATCCTGAGGGAAGGTGTAGCAAGTAGCATATATAATGATTTATGGGTGTCCCCATTTCATAATGCTGGGGTCTCATGAAATTGGTCCACCTGATATCTCAGAAATCGACCTGGTCACTCAATAGTCAGTCTCCTCCTCTAGCATGGCTGTGAAGGTTTTTTATTATCCAGGCTAGGCTGGGGGATAGGAGTGAACTTTCCAGCCTATCTCCCATGGTAATTTATATCTCATTTAGCATGATCAGTTTTGTTAAATTCATTCTTTCAGTTCATTTTGAAAAGGGTCTGAGGGCATTAGCGTTATAAAAAAAGCAGTGTGTCTTTTGCCTCTGCCTTTTACTGATGCTGTAAACTGAGGGAGTTGTATACCCTCCTGAGCCTAATATATATAAAGTAGGGATATAGCAATATACACGATTTAGTATCTACTATTGTCTAATAACACCTACTCCACAGTAAAATCTTATATATTAAACACTTAGCGTATATCAGTGGTATATAATAACTCACATCAAGAATTTCAATTAATGTTCATTACAATACTTTTGTTCTATTACAACTAAAACATTTTGTCTTTTAAAAAATCTCCAAGTAGTTAAGTATATAGTCTCTATAAGATGTCCAGGGAGACAGTACTCAGATATGCCATTTCCATCAGATGTTCACTGAGCTGTCTTTAAAAGAACCCCTTTATATGCCTTCAGACATATCAAATCTACTTGATGCTTATAACATCTTAATTTGTTCTTCATTGAAAATTCAACTTCAGACTTCAAAGTAAGAACATAACACTCACGAGGAAAAATCAGTACTTACATGCTCAGAGTTGAGGAAAACCAGGTTTTGTATCATAAGGTAGATCAATTTCATGCTAACATCAGGAAATCCGTGCCTCTCAGCTTTGCACTTTTAATTAATAACGGCATCTGAAGCTAATGACTCACGGCTTCTCAAATAAATGTGTACCATTTTCTTGAGTAATTTGCTGATACATGGGACATGGCTAGCAGAATTACATGCCTTTAGTGAAAGGCAGAGGGATCCATAATTCACATGAACATAAATTATTAAAAAGAAACCGTTACTCTAAAAATAATTCATGAATCAGACAACAAGATGACTCTTCTATGGGAAAGTATAAACATTTCTATTGACTACAGCATTTTTTTGTGAATTTACATAAACTATAAACTGATTATTGTGTTTATATAATAGTTTAGATTGGCAAGAATTTTCAACTAGTAGTCTAGTAACTTTATGGGGATTAGAAAACCCTGTGCCTAACCCTGTCTTTGAGCTCATGAATAGTAGCTTCGCATTACAGAAATATGTAATAATTTCAGTGTTTTAATTCCTGGGAAAGTCACCTAAGAGCTTATTGTAATAGATGAACTAAGTGAAATAAGGAATATAGCCTGAAAATAAATTTGTTAGAGAAACTTGACTTCTAGGAAAGGATTCTATTGATTGTACAACAGATGCCCGCTACTTCCTCAGCTAAACCTCATGTTATCAACTGATAGTATTGGCATTCTGGTTCACAAATCAATCTCTCAGGAGTTTGGTTATAGTGAATCATTTTTCCTGAACTTGATCACCTCTGAATAAGCAGATAAAAACAGAGCTGTAGCGTTGTGTTACTGTTGTACTGAGACCACAGGCAGAGGCTTGCAGGCAATGAATTCTGCAAGTAATCAGTTCAACCCCCTGTTGATTGCTGCTGCTGAGGTCACGGTGGCATTCCATTCTCCACAGATGTGAAAGGTTTTTAGCAGCACACACCCATGAGAGTCCCTTTCAGTGGAGACACTCTTGTGCCTGACGTATTTCAGATTGCCCTTTGAGGAGCTTTATTTATATTGTTAAGAACTAAATATAAATTGTACCTGCAGTGAGAGATTCAGGTTTAACACACTCGACCAAATACTCTTGAGAAGAAGACCTGTTATTTTGCTCTTTCTTAATATCTCACTAGTGTCTAGACTTTATTCTTCTTCAAATTCCTTAAGCAGCTCGCTGTTTACTAAACATGCACCTTGGCTCAGAAAAGGGATTTGGATAACGATAAATACTCTTTAGCTTAATGTGTTCATATCATGTCCGAATGGCATTACAGAAACAGCAGTATTTTTTCTCATTCCCAAACAGGTATTTTCAATGCCTATGTGATAGCAGGGTGGGACTGTTTGGGAGGTGACAAGGGAATCCAATGAGGATTGGCATGTAGAATTTAAAAAGAACCCAAACAACCCACCTCATTAGTTAATGTGTTCAGGAATGAGCTTTCCAGCTCTGGGATGGCTTGAAGATGTGTCCTCATGCCACTGCTATATACTATGCTCTCCAGGTAATCAGGAAGGCTGGCTCATGTCTGCTTGTTCTAGAAGGCAGCCTGGCACTCACTGTATGAATGTTCCTACTTATAGAGAAATGAACTGGCAAAACTCGAAGAAGCACATAACAATTATACATCCACCTTACAAAATATGTAAGTATAGGGACACCTGGGTGGCTCTGTGGTTGAGCATCTGCCTTTGGCTCAGGTCATGATCCCAGATTTCCAGGATTGAGTCCCGCATGGAGCTTCCTGCAGGGAGCCTGCTTCTTTCTCTGCCTCTCTCTTTGCCCTTCTCATGAATAAATAAAATCTTTAAAACCAACAAAATGTGTAAGTATAAATTTCTGACTCTAAGGTTGAAGGGTTTATTTGCCATTTGGGACAGCACCTCTAGACTCCTGTGAGTCTAGACACATGCACAGATTGACACGGACCTGTCACAAACACTCCCTGTTTTAATCAGTCGACAGTTACTTATCAAATGTCCACCCTGGGACAGATAATCTGCTCACCCCAAGAATAAGTGGTGGATAAGTAAGACAACAATCCCTGACTCTGGAAGCTTCTATTCTGGTGAGGAAGGTGGATGAAGGGATCGTGTGATGCAGGGATAACATACTTCCAGGACGGAGCTTCTAGTTAAGTGGGTGGTCCGGGAAGAGTTTTCTGAACAGGTGACGTTTAAGCAGAAAGAAGCTTAAACATGTAAGTGAACATTTACTTAGGATCAGGTCCAAACACTTTATTCGGGCATGCAGGGAGGGATCTTCATCGTCTAATTCTTGCTTCTCCTCCGGACTTCTTGTTACCGACTCCCAAGTTTTCAGATTTTCTTTGATCTCTTCACAGAACATTTTATAGTGGCCTCTGTTTAGTGCTAATAATTCCATATTATGATTTAATGGGATACCAGGAATTGTCATTTAAAAAAATCATCATCATTAATAACCAGAGAACACTGCATAATGCATATCTATGCATACAAAGAAAATAAACAAGGAGGAAATTTTGTCTGGTTTACAGTCACTTGAGAGTCCATTCTAGGCAAATACACTTTGTGTGTGTGTGTATTTGTGTGTGTGTGTGTGTGTGTGTGTGTGTGTGTGTGTGTGTGGTGGTGGTATTTGGGAGCCATTAGCTCATACCTTTCACTTTCTAACTTTGGGAGAGGGTGAAAACATTTTTTAAAGAGACTCGGAGTTCATCAATAGGAAAGCAGCTTTGAGTGTGCATTAGGTGTGCATTAGGTAGAGTAAGAGCTGGTACAGTTAATGGACCTCAGCCTTTCAGGGGCTTCACACAGTGAAGTTTTGGCGCTTGCTCACATAGAAGTCCAAGTTCATGGTCCTGATCCAACCATGATGGCTTCCATTCCGTGGTTGCTCATACTTTGCTCCTCCACTCACCAATCAACAGAAGGAACATGACAGGGTGAAGGATTCATCTCGACTTTTCTTCTGCTGTGACTTTTTAGTGACAAATATACTGCTGTTTATGTTCTATTGGCAAGGACTATGTCCGTGGTCCTTTCTAGAGGCAAAGAGATGGCTGGAGTCTGTCACTCTGGCTGTGGCCAGTGCTTCCAGTGACAGCTCTATACTATGAGGAGAGGTACATGAATTTTCTTGTCCATTTAGCCATCCAGTAGCACCAGATAATATGTTTGCACTCATCTTCCTAAGGGGAATATTCTTGCCCATTCCCAAGGGAGACAACCCAGTGTCCCACCAGTCAGTACAAGTCCAGACCTCAGTACTGTCTGCTGACAGTGTTTAAAAGCTGTCACCCCATAGACAAGTCATGTTTACCTCCCTCACACCAGCAGTGATGTGGAACAGGTGCATGGTAACTGGAACACAATCTCCAGTGCAGGAAAGAATTAAATAATGGGAGGCAGATAGCTTCCACCATCCATCGCATTTAAGAATGGATTCTGAGTAGGTTTTGTGAAGACCCTGTGGCTGATGGTGGATATTTTTTTGATTAACTCTAATTCTGCTCCTTGGGAGTAACTTTCTTATCCATTTTTCCCTGTCCTGAGGAGGTCCATCATAGTTGGATAGAACTGAGGAAACATTATTTTAAAATCTACAGCATGTCACATACTTTTAAGTGACAAGAAGAGCATAGTCAATGGGGATGGGAAGTTTTATCTTTAAATATGATGGCTTAATAGTTTCAGGTAGCATTTGATTAAAGACCTAGAGGAACTGAAAGAGCTAGAACCAGAGGCAAAGTGAGGCCAGGGAAGAGCATTCTCGAAGAGGAGCCAGCTCCATAGTGGGTTGAAGTACAGCAATGAATCCTATGTTCCTGGAACAGAAAGAATGAGGACAAAGAGTCATAAGAAGTAAAGTCCCAGAAGCAAGAAGGGAATGTATCTTTGTGAACCCATACTTACTACCGCATGGACTTTGGATTTTCTTTCGAGTGAGATGGCAATGCTTTGGGAAGTTTGGAGTAAAAGAAAAACATGACTATGCTTGTTACACTCCACTACGTGCTAGATGGAGATGGAAAGCAGAAACAAAAGCAGCTGAAACAATCTGACATGGTCCAGAGTGGTCACCAACAAGCTGCCTTGGGCACTAACCCATCTGGCACCAATGTGCTTTACAATAAGGATTTGGAATGTCTGATCATCAAGTTGCTTTCCAATGCTGAGTTTTAGTGAATAACCACATCTTTGGCTATACAGTGATTCATACTACTTTTTTTTTTCAACTTGCAGATGAGTTTATGAAGATGGTTAGCAGACAAAAACCTAAAAGAATTGCTTAAACAGATGTGCACTGAATCCATGCAATGACATGTATTCCGAAAGAGGTCTCAGACATCATTTCCTTTGTTTATTGAATACCCTCATTTCACTTTTTCACACGAGAAAAGTGATCCCTGGGGTAGTTTTGATTTTGGTGCAGCTGAGAAGTGCGAGTGCTAATCTTAGAAATAAGTTTTCCTAGTAAATTGAATTACTAGAAGTAAGACAGATAGCTGCAGATAGAGATTGCAATGAATATTTTGTCACTTTTTAGTGTTTATTTTTCCTGGTTGAAAAATTAAAAAAATTAATTTATGTATAGTAAAATTCTCCCTTTTAGTGTAGGGCTCAGTAAGTTTTGACAAATGTATATAGGCTTGCAATTACGACCACAATAAAGATTTTGTACAGTTTCATCACCCTGAAACATTTTCCTGTTCCCTCTTGTGGTGAGCCCTTCCCCCAGCCCACAGTCCTGGCGGTCACTGATCTGTTTTCTAGCTCTCTAATTTGCCTTTGCAAGAATATAATGCAGTATGTAACTTGTGGGTTTGTCTCTTTTTCTTTCTAGCTTATAAGTTTTTGCTTTCTGTTTTAAGATCCATGTGTGTAAGTTTTTTTTTTTTAATAAACACCCTTTCTTAGAGCAGTTTCTTTTTAATGCTTCAAGTTTTGATTTAAATTCTAGTTAGTTAACGTGTAATATAATCTTGGTTTCAGGAGTAGAATTCAAGTGTTTCATCACGTACCTACAACATGAGGTGCTCATCACAAGTACCCTCCTTAATGCCCATCCCCCATCCAGCCCATCCCCCACCTACCTCACTCCAACAACCCTCAGTTCCTTGTCTATAGTCAAGAGTCTCTCTTCCAGTTTGCCTCCCTTTCTTTCTTTTTTTTTTCTTTCCCCTATGTTCATTAATTTTGTTTCTTAAGTTCCACATATGAATGAAATCACACGGTATTTGTCTTTCTCTGATTTATTTCACTTAGCATAATAATCTCTAGCTCCGTCCATGTCATTGCTCTTTTAGAGCAGTTATATTATTTTTATTTTATTTTTTAACAAACAAAAGTGAATTTATTTACAAAGATTACAATAATTACAGATAGTACAAATTGAGACGATTTCCTCCGTTATTGTGACAGAAGCTACCAGCTTTCACTTTCAAATAAGAGTTTTGTTATTTTGAGATATTATATACATTCAGTGATCCACTGCACTTATTTTAAATGCTTTTCTGAATAATTCCAGGGGCTGATTAGTGATATGTACATGGGTCATTTCCTTCAACTTTTATTTCCAGAACTACTAAGTACAAGTCCAACTTAACTGGAATAACAGGGTAAAGAGGCACTGAAATGATTTTTTTTCCTCAACAGTAAATTTTGATTATTCTTTAAATATTCACTTAGTGGTTTAGAATTGAAATCATGATTTTTGGCTTGAAAAAGGAAGCCCAGTGATTTTTAGTGGGCTACACAATTCCACTGTAGCCAGTATTACTTGGCTATTTTTTTTACAGGCTTGCAATTGTTTAAGAAACAGAATTCTATAATATTCAATTCTGTTTTGTTTGTTTTTTAGAGGGAGAGAGGTTGGGGGAGACGCAGAGGGAGAGAGAGAATCTTAAGCAGACTGCATGCCCAGCATGAAGCCTAAACAGGGCTTGATCTCATGACCCTGAGATCATGACCCAAGCCAAAATCAAAAGTCCAGCGTTTAACCTATTGAGCCATCCAGGTACCCTCCCCTCCCGCCCATGGTATTCAAGTCTGTATGAATTTTGTCTCTTGTTTTTTGATCAGAGTCACTACTACTGCTTGATGAATCTGTTGACATAGTCTACATCTTCTTCATTTTCTTTATTATGCCCCAGAGGTCTCAACAAACAGTGACTTCTGTGATTTGGTGGTAGCATATTCATTGGCATGGCATTTGACTGCCATGGGCATTGTGGAGCAAGGACATCTGGCAATCTCCCTGTAGCAAGTAAATCCCCTGGTACATGACCATTAACACCGTTAGTGGGAGGATTGTTCATTTGACCCACTAATCCACTTCTCATCTCAATTCAGTCAGATATGGTCCCCTGGAACCCAGGTCAGTGGTGGCACACACAGGGTTACTTGCACTAATCCTATGTGCACACTTAATTATTTCTTCGGAGGAGATGGCAGTTTTTCTTGCTTTTTGTATTGATTTGAGTTTTCTTTTGCTTGGTAAACAACTGTTGCCAGTAGTTGCTCTACTTCTTTTAGCTATTTCTGTAGTTGCTGAACATCACTGTCTCTCTTCTCCACTTTCTTTTCTACAACTTGCATTTAATGATGGATTTTTGCCTGATTAAGTACCAATTTCATCAGTTCTTGAAATTCCACATCTCTGTGAATTAATAACTCCAGGACCTGGTTTTCTTCTCCAGGTGGTAACAACTTTTGGTTTCCTGAAATTGCTAAGATTTCTCTAAGTTCTCTCAACAAGACTTCCAGCCACCTCTTGGCAACTCCTTCTCCTTGTCTCCACTCAAAAACCACTGCCATGCTCCCCACAGGCCCACAGCTGGAGACTTAGAGCAGTTTTAAATTACCTGAAAAAAATTGAGTGGAAGGGACAGGGAATCCCCATGTAACCCCAGCCCCCTCCCCCACATGCACAGCCTCTTCCACTGTCAACATCCAACACCACAGTGCTACATTTGTTATAATCAATAGACCTACACTGACACATCATTATCCCCTAAAATCCATAATTTACCTTATGGCTCACTCTTGGTGTTGTATATTCTGTGAGTTTGGGCTAATGTATGATGGCATGTATCCATCATGATAATATTATATAGAACGTTTTCACTGCCCTAAAAGTCATCTATGTTCTGACCATTCCCTCCTCTCCTCTCTCCCAACCCTGGGTAGCCACTTATCTTTATATTGTTTCCATAATTTTGCCTTCTCCACAGAGTCATATAGTTTGAGTTCCAAGGTAGAAAACCTTTTCAGGTTGGCTTCTGTCACTTAGTAATACCTATTTAAGGTTCCTCCATGTCTTTTCATGTCTTGATATCTCATCTTTTTTTTAAGATTTTATTTTTTATTTATTCACAACAGACAGAGAGGCAGAGATAAAGGCAGAGGGAGAAGCAGGCTGCCTGTAGGCTTCCTGTGGGGAGCCTGATGCAGACTTGATCCCAGAACCCCAGGATCATGCCCTAAGCCAAAAACTGAGCCACCAAGGCATCCTGATATCTCATATCTTTTTATTGCTTAATAATATTACACTGTTTGGATGTACCACAGTTTGTTTATCAATTTACCTCATGAGGGACATCTTGGTTGCTTTTAAATGGCAATTATGAATAAAGCTGCTATAAATATTCATAGGGAGATTTTTGTGTGGATATATGTTTTTAACTCATTTGGGGAAATATCAAGAGCATGATTATTGGATCATATAGTGAGAATGTACTTTGTTTAGTAAGAAATTGAAAATCTGTTTTCCAAAGTGACTGTGTTATTTTGCATTTTCACTAACAATGAACCACAGTTCCCATTGTTCCATTCTCATCAGCTTTTGGTGTTTTGAGTGTTTTGAATTTGTTCATTCTAATAGGTATAGAAAGGTATCTCACTGCTGTTTTAAATTTGCAATTTCTGAATGACCGTGGATGTAAACATCTGTTCATAAACTTTTGTATATTAACCTTGTATCCTGTAACCTTGTTATAATTACTTATCAGCTCTAGAATTTTTTTCTTTTTTTGGTTGATTCTTCTGGATTTTTTACATAGGTAATTATACTATCTGGGAACAAAGATATTTTTATTCATTCCTTCTCAATCTGTCTACCTTTTATTTCATTTCCTTGTCTTCTTGCATCATCAAGGACTTCCAGTATGATGCTGAAAAGGAGTGGGGAGAGGGGACATCCTTGCACCTGATATTAGTGAGAAAGCTTCAACTTTCACACCATTAAATATGACATTATCTGTAGCTTTTCTGTAGATGTTCCTATCTATTTGAAGAAGTTCCCTTTTACTCTTAGTTTGCTAAGGGGTTTTGCTTTGTTTTGTTTGTTTTCAATTTTTTTTATGACTGGGTTTTGGATTTTGTCAAATGCTTTTCCTGCATCTATAGATATGATTCTGTGATTTTCTTCTTTTTCAGCTTGTTGATGTTATGACTTACATTAATTTTGAGATGTTAAAACAAACTTGCATACTTGAGATAAATCCCATTTGGCTGTGGTGTATAATTGTTTTTAGACATTGTAGGATTTGTTTTTCTATATTTGTTTGAGGATTTTGCATCTATGTTCATGAGAGATGTTAGTCTGCAGCTTTCTTTTCTTATAATGTTTCTGTCTGATTTTCTTATCAGAGTAATGTTGGCTTCAGAGAGTGAGCTAAGGATAGTCCTCTGCTTCTATCTTCTGGAAAAGACTGTAGAGACTTGGTATAATTTCCTTCTTAAATGTGTGGTAGGATTTGCTAGTGAATCCACACTAGCAAATTCAGTGTATTCAGTGAATACACTGGGCCTAGTGCATCAGTGTATTTTGTAACACTTGTTCAAATAGTCTATTTCTTCTTGTGTGAGTTTTGGCAGATTTTGTTGTGCAAGAAATTACTCTATTTCATTTGTGTTATCAAACTTGTGGGCTTAGAGAGGGTTTATAACATTCTTTTGCTATCCTTTTCATGTCCATATGATTTGTATGGATGCATTTCCTTTCATTTCTGAGATTAGCAATTGTGTTTTTTAATCTTTTTCTTTTCTTAGCTAGCTGGCTTATCAATTTTATGATCTTTTCAAAAATTGAGTTTTGGGTCTTGTTAATTTTCTCTGTTGATTTCCTATTTTCAATTTCATTGATTTTTGCTCTAATTTTTAGTATTTCTTATGCTTACATTGGATTTAATTTGCTTTTTTATTTTCTCAAGTTGTTAAGGTGAAAGCTTAGAATTTTGATTATAGATCTTCCTTCTTTTCAAATATATGCATTTAATAGTTCAATCTTCCCTCCACTGCTTGTGCTGTATTCTACAAACTTTGAAGTTGTATTTTTGCTTTCACTTAGTTAAAAAATGTTCTACTTGGGATCCCTGGGTGGCGCAGCGGTTTGGCGCCTGCCTTTGGCCCAGGACCGGATCCTGGAGACTCGGGATCGAATCCCACGTCGGGCTCCCGGTGCATGGAGCCTGCTTCTCCCTCTGCCTGTGTCTCTGCCTCTCTCTCTCTCTGTGACTATCATAAATAAATAAATTAATTTAAAAAAAATAAAAAATGTTCTACTATTACTTCAGATTTCTTCTTTAACCCACATGTTGTGTTGTTTAATCTCCATGTATTTGGGGATTTTCTTTCTCTGATTGATTTCTAGTTTAATTCTAATGTGATCTGATAGCATATGTAGTGTGATTTTTATCCTTGTATGTTTTATGGCCCAGAATGTGGTCTGTCTTAGTGAATGTCCCAGTGAGGTGGAGTAGAATGCTGATGATGTTGGATGAAGTAGTCTATAGCTCTCAAGTGTATCCAGTTGACCAATGGTGTTGTCGAGTTCAACTCTGTCCTTACTGACCTTCTGCTGCTGAATCAGTCTATATCTGATAGAGCAGAGTTCAAGCCTCATGTATAATATAGTATAGTCATCTCTTTCTCATTGCAGTTTTATCAATTTTTGCCTCACATGTTTTTATAGTGACATTTTAAGGATTTTATATTTTTGGAGGATTATTTTAAGGATTTTAAGGATTATTATATTTTTGGAGGATTGACTCCTTTATCATTATGTAATACCCCTCTTCATTCATGATAACCCTGCTGTGAAGTTTGCTGTGTATAAAATTAATATATCTGCTCCTGCTTTCTTTTGATTAGGGTCTGCATGGTATCTGTCTCCAACCGTTTACTTTTCATCTATATATGTTTATACTTAAAGTGGATTTCTTGTAGACAGTATATATTTGGGTCTTATTTTTTGATCCAGTCTGATGATCTCTGTATTTTAGTTGATGTAGTTAGACCATTGATGTTTAAAGTGATCTTTGGTATAGCTGGATTAATATCTGTCACATTTGTTACTGTTTTGCATTCTTTGTCCTTTTTCTTTGTTACCATCTTTGTCTTCCACTTTATTTTGCCTTTTGTAATTTTAATTCTGCATTTTATATGATTAGCTTCCCCCTCCTTTCTTAAGAATTGTATTTCTATTGTAACTGTTGTTAGTGATTGCTCTAACTTTGCATGTATATTTACAACTAATACAAATCTACTTTTGAAGAACACTAAACTGCTGTGGGTTAGTGAAAATACCTTACAAGAACCAAGTACTCCTAATGCGACCTTCTCAGTGCAATATCAGTTTTACCTAGCTGCTTTAAAGAAATCCATTTTCACTTCATGTAAAATAAGAAGAAAACAAATAGAAAGGTTATAAAATGTTGACACAACCTTATTTTGTCTCTAAATATTTTACTTGTAGACTAAAAGAACTGGACTATGGTTTGTATTTTTTTTGTACTCCCCCCCCCCCCCTTGGCTCAGAGATATTAGTGGGCAATGATTTTGAAAATTATTTTCTTAAATATTCTTAACCACTCAGTACTGATAAATGTGAATAAAGGCTCACTGATATTTTTCCTTGAATTCACTAAAAGGTTTAAATTTATTAAAAATTCCCAGGAGACCTATTTGTTTTCTGAATAAAAATTTAGAGAGTGCTATCAATTTGGAATGCTATCAATTGAACTAGGCAAAGTTTGGTTTTAAGGTGGCTTCATTTTTTTCGACTTCCTGTATTAAAATAGTAACCAGATAATGTGCTACATAACTCCTAGGAGTGTTATTCAAAGAGACTATAAAATGCACGGTACATTATGTGGTAGCCTTTTGTGGGAAATAACAAGTGTATGCACTGAGAAGGTGTTCCATTAATTCTGTCTTCCCCTTTACCACAGTCACTGTTGTGAGGGTAAAAAGGAAGAGAAAGTGTTGGAAAATCATTGTGGATTGTGTTCTATCTGTGTGCATTGGAATCCTACAAAAAGACAGAATGTTTCACTAAATAAGTTTGGAGTTCATCTTCAATCTTTTATTTATTTCTCTCATCTTTTCCAGGCAATCTTTAGGAAGATGAATGGTGTTGATTTAATTATCTTTTAAGCTGCTCTAGACCATAACTGCATGCATCCTTATTTCTGTGAGTGAATGATTGAACAGTTCTATTACTGAAACTATTAGATTTGGAGAGTTTATTGATTTGAAGTCTTGGAACAAGAATGGTCAATACACTGGTTTGGTACTTTAGCTCATTTAGATTCAAAAATTCCTAGAGATAGTGGAGACTGAGCTTCTGCTTTTGAATTAAAGATTACAATGGCTCAGCAATTTCAAAAAGCCTGAGCTTTCTCTTCATGGACTTCAGAAGATAATGTTAGAAGATCAATCTGTGCATGTGATTACAAACACACATCAGCCTTTGACATCAACTCTGTGAAATGAGTATGTCTAGCCTGATATAATCTGGGTCTTGAGAAATGGTGCCTTATGGTAATTGATTCCTTTACTTGAATCATCTTGGTAATATTTTACTCGGCCTAATAAAATTGGTGTATTCTCTGGTTAGATTTAAAATTGATCACCCAGACATCATTAGTAGAAAGAATTGATGAATTTTTTAAAAAATCAATCAACACTTATTGAATTTCTACAAGAAGCAGGGAACTATTGTAGGGATCATCTGGCTTTTGCTGAAAATCAGGTTATATTTACAAATTATTTTGAAAGATTTAAAGTAGAATTAAATTGGAATTGCTTATTCCAATCCAAAATGGAAATGACTTTCGGCTTGGCAGCACCAGACTCCTGGCCCTTGTTTTTAGGAAATGTACCAAGTCAAACCAACTGGAGATGGGACAGAACAGAATGCAGTGCTGGAGAAGGCCCAAGTAGAATGAATGCTACCAGTCTTTAATTTATGAAGCTTTGACGGTCTGAATTCCTCTAAGCCTGGGAGAAATTTTAGCCATTTTCACACTGTCTCCATGCCAGTAGGCTGTAGGGGTCCAGCTGGCAGACTCAAATGTTTAGGTTGTTGGTGTACAAGCCTTCAGGTCCATAATGACTTCAGAGACCACCTTGGGAGCTGGTTAAGAATAAAACTGCAACCTGCAGACCTGTTTTGGTGGACAGATAACCTAAAAAAGACATGGAGGGGTCATTAGGACCTCTGTGTTGGTGCCAGCCATTTTCAATAACTCAGGAAACTCTTAATTATGTAGGGAAGGATTTGAGCTTTTTATCAGAAATTTAAACCTCTCCAGGAAAACATGATTGTTTCATTTGCAATAAGTATCCTTGAGAGGAGGTTGCAAGTAGGGATTTGCCTCACAAAACTGTGGTTTTGTCTAGGAAAATAAGTTACCTGAAGATGAAGGCAACAATTTCTGTACCTGCTATTGACTCAGGCTTTATGGTTGATAAAATTAGTCGTTTCTGATCCCAAATGTTGCCTTTGAGTACGTGGTGAGTAGGGCCCGCGTCAGGAGACAAATGTGAGAGCCAACGTTATTTCTTTGATGTGTCTATGTAAGGAAATCTGGAGGAAGATGTGAAGGGGTTTTTTAGGGCAGAGGAAAAAATGACTCAAATGGAGGCTCAGTAGGTCTTGGTTGTCATATCAAGATCTCTTATTTCCTTGTTTCTCAAGCTGATTTACCCAGACCTACATTATTTGATGTGTCCAGTTTCTTCCCCAACGTGATTTTTCAGAGCTGAGTTCATTGTTTTTGAGATGATCTCAAAATGTGATATTCTCTTAACAGTGACCTGACATTCTTAATAGTAAAGAACCAAGAGAGGGGGAGAGAGAGAGAGAGATCCTCTGCTGACCTTGGGGGTATTTGTTTCTTGTGAGAAAACTGGAGAAGTAGATGTCTAGTAGTGGGACGGGGCAGCAGTAATTTCAACTGCAGTGCCGGTGTTATACAGAATGTAAGATAACCAAAGCCATTGGAGACAGGTGCGTGTTGGTTTAACTCTGTTACCAGTTCTAGTTCCCTTTTTGTTTACTCCCAGAGTGACAGGATATATCAATTCTTAAGCAAATGCTTTCTTAGGAAAAACGTATTTTGTTTAAATACGTATTTAAGACTTCATAAACAGTGGCATAAAATCTGCTAACTTTGGATTTCTAAACAATTGTTTGCAGATTGAGTAGAAGCTCATTTGTCAGGATCTTTTTTTGATAGTATAAATAAGTGCTTCTACTAATAGAATGCATAAAATATGATTATAAAAGTTAGTACCGCCAGGGAGGCCTACCCATACGGCTGCTTAGGGATGCTCCTAAGGTAGGCATGTTGCACCCAACACAGTTCAGAACTTATACTATATTGGAAAAATTTTTTTCCTGTGTGTAATTTGTGCAAGGATACTTTTTAATTAACAAGAATATAGGGATCCCTGGGTGGCGCAGCGGTTTGGCGCCTGCCTTTGGCCCAGGGCGCGATCCTGGAGACCCGGGATCGAATCCCACGTCAGGCTCCCGGTGCATGGAGCCTGCTTCTCCCTCCGCCTGTGTCTCTGACTCTCTCTCTCTCTCTGTGACTATCATAAATAAATAAAAAATTAAAAAAAAAAAAAACAAGAATATAGACAAATAAAGGATATATGCAGACCTGTATGCATGAATATCTATCACGAATTCTATATTTTTAAACATACTTATTTATTTATTTTGAGAAAAGGAAAGAGAGAGAGAGAGAGAGAGAGAGACTGAGAATAAATCTCAAGAAGACTCCACACTAAGCAAGGAGCCCAACATGGGGCTCTATCCTACGACCTGAGCCAAAATCAAGAGTCATAGGTTCAACCACCTGAGCCACTCAGAAGTCCCCACTAATTCTATCTTTTGATGTAAAAACTAAAGAGTTTGACAGGTAATATGCTGTCAAGTGTTCAAATCTTTTTCTGTTGCATTCTAGATATCTATGCTTTTGGGTTCTAGTTTTTTATTCTTCTACAGTTGCTTACTGGTTAAAAAATATCAGCCTTGTATAAAGACCTATGCTGGGACAAGTGTTTGGCATAATTCTGAAGGTTTGAAGAACCTACATCCATTTTTAGTGGATTTCTGTCATCTTTTGCACTAATGGTTGTTGCATAGCCACATGGGAATATGTGTGTATAACATCAAGAAACGTATTACCTAAAAAAGACAATAAATCCCAGTCTTTTGAGCAGGAAGAGGCTAAAATTTTTTGAGCCCACAGTCTGGACAAATTATGTATTTTTCAGTCAATGTCTAAGTAGAAAAACAGAGGCCATGTTAGATATATTAAATGGAGAGAGATTTAACATAGGAAATCAGTCACAAAAAGATTAGAAGGTCTGGAGAAGCAGAGTGGAGGGAAAGGTGGTTCACACATGTGAACAAAGTTACTGCCCATAACCTGGAGAGCTGGTTGCCCCATGGGTGCTATAGGAACCACGTATCTGCCCCTGAGCAGAAACCCCTTTTATGCAGTCCTGCTGATGCTACACACCTCCCAGGGAAGTAACACATCTAAACCAGCCAGGCCTTGCATTCTGGCCCTATGGATGGCACCTGTGGTAGTCAGAATTATAATGTGGTGCCTATCCTGTAGGAGCCTCTCCTCTTCATTGTGGGTGGACCTGTGAACATGAAGGATGTCACACCCATGATGAGGTTACATCATATGACAAAGGTGAAGGGACATTAGCTTAAGTAATAAAAAGCCCTGATCAAGAGACTTTGAGTTAATCAAAAGCCCATGGGTGGGCCTGGCCTTATCAGGCGAGTCTTTTAAAGAGTTTGGGAGGCAGAGCCACTGTCTCCTATTGGCCCTGAAGAAGCAAATCACCATGAGTCTTACAGACACAGGGAAATAAATTCTGCCAATAAATGTCATGAGCTTGGAAGAGCAGGGATCCTGAGTTTCAGAGGAGATCCCAATGCCAGCCCAAACTTTGATTGTGGCCCCGTGAGAGCCTGAGCACAAGATCCAGTAAGCTGATCCACAAAATACTGTGATAGAACAAATGAGTATCATTTAAAGCTGCTAAGTTTGTAGCAATCTGCTGTACAGCAATAGAAAACCAACAAGGCCCCATACATGGGTCTTTGGGTCAAAGAATTTATCACACTTTTGAGTGTAATTTTCTAAACTTGCATGGTATGTTTTCCAATTGTTGCTCTGAGTCTTCAATAGGCCATTCCAATTGCTACAAGACAAATAGATTCCGGGTGTGGCAAAAGCAATGAATTCTGTGGATGGGAGCCCATTGCAACACTTTTCTTTCTGGGGAAAAAAAATAGTGTGTGTGTGGGTCCTTGGTAGATGCAGTGTATCATGGAATACCATGGCAGTGAAGAGAGCATCCATTAAGGCTGGGATGGTGGTTCTAGCAGAAGCACTTTGGGTGACAAAGGCATTTTCATACCAGGGTTAATTGCATACTCTGATAAGGCCAAACCTGAAGGAAGGCTTTGGTATAGCCAAGCTGCCAGAAAGTAGCTGACTGCTCCTCCCAGGGGTGATGTCATGCAGGGGGCTCCGGTGGCCTCCACTATCAGCAGTTGGGCAATCAGCTGAGTCTCTAAACAGATGAGCTGTGGTGATGAGTCTCTAAACAGATAAGTCCAAGTTGTCAAAGTCCTACATAGCTCCCGTTCCTCTCACCCCAGCCATTTTCTACTGTGCATCACCAAACACTTGGGCTGATGAGGAGCTGTTGGGGAGATGAGGAAAATGAGTGGCATGCCCAGAACATCACTCTGTCCACCTGATTTCTGAGGGCCTCCTCATCAGTGGGTGCACTTGGGTGAGTGTCCACACAAAACCTTCATACATTATACCCACCCTGAGGGTCTATCTACAGGTTTTTTCCCCAGAGGTTCTGGTCATCAGTATTTCCATCTTTTATTCCAAATTCTTTCTCATTTGGCTAAAATGAGAGTTGTTAAGTTGTTCACTATGAGTCAGCATAGATCCACACATCAGGCCATCTTTCAGTCCTGGCAAATTGGAAACCCGATGTGCTCTTGGAAGTTCTTCCCACCTGGGGGATTTTCTTTTACTTCCACTCTCTGTGCCATCCTTGTGTGGGGCCATCATGTACAGTAGCATAACAGACCACAGAGAATCAAGGGCAAACCAGGCTCAGGTTCTTAATGTCCCTCTCAACTGGCTATTGGGAGCCTCTGTGGGTCTCTGAGCAGAGGTCAAATGAAAGTGGGCAATGAACAAGTAAAAGTGCCATCAAAGGATGAGCTCCCAGCTCACACAGCATATTCATGCCTTTAGGAGACACCACTGCTTGCTCTCGGGCACACATCTATCTTCCCAAGATGTCCATCTGTCACTCTGGGGGACAGTGCATCACTTACACCAGACCACGTTCTCTCCATGCTGTGCCCACCAAGAGTGGACATAGTGAATGTGCCTAGAACCAGAATCTTCCCACCCAGTGTGGAGGGAGGGAGCTGGAACCCCAATATTCTCAACTGAAGTGGGGTGAGTATGCTGGAACTCCAAAATTCCTCCTTTATGTAAAAAGAGGGAGCTGGAGCCCCAACATTCCCACTCCAACTACCAGCATTAGTTATCGCTCTGGGTTCTCCTGCTGGGAGACCAGGAATTTTCCATTTCAGGCTCTTCTCACCCAGTCCTTCCTCCTCCTTCTCTTTCTCAAAGATGTCCTGCACTGTGATCTGAAGGTTGGCCACCTCTCTGGCTCTCTACCTTTCCCCCATCACGGGCTTTCCCCAGCAAACTGCCCCACTACCCATCCTCTCTCAGTTTCTGATTCCCAGAGAACGGCCACTGACACATTAGGTAGGGGAAACTAATTATAACTGTTATCCTAACTTTCCATGTCAATTAATACTGTTTTACTAACTCTCTGAGGGAGAGAAACCCATTAAAGAAACCCATTTAATGGTGCTTAAAAACTTCCATTTATTGTTTTCCCTTTGTTTTTGGTGTATTGTTATCTCTGCTTGGATTTCAGAGTAATTCCTGAGAAGTTTATTTAAGGTCTGGGTGCATAAACAGAGATTACAGAGGAGCTGGCTTGTGTTTAGGGGCAGCAGGCGAGGAAGCAGCTGTTGTGTTGTGTGGGCAGGGTATGGGGGCAGCAGGGTGTGGCCCCAGGCTTTCCGAGATGGCAATCCTACAAATAGCCGGTCTGTGGGGTAGAGAAACCCACAGTTAGCATTTGGGGAGCTTTTCAGGGAAAGGTTTTGAAGTCTCCATCATTCAATTATGGAATTAATCTCCCTGTTTGCAACCTTTCTCCTCACCCAGCCCTCTGCTCTATCTTGTTTCTCAAATCTCTATCCCCCCAGGTTGAGTTTTTCCAGAAAATAAGCCTCTAGTTTTGTGGATTGGAGTTTGTCAGCAGTGGTCTGTGTGGGAGCCAGAAAACTGTCCCCTCTGTGTGGAGACCCTGGTGGTCCTATGGCCTGCAGCCCACAAACCCCCAGCTCCCTCATCCCCTTTTCAGGTGTTTCTGGGACTCCAAACCAGCTTCCAGCCCTTCCTCTCCTCAACACCTTTTATAGCTCAGTGAGTTACACCAACATAGTGTTCCCTGTCTAGGTGTCTCTGCTGTTTGGGTTAATACCTCTTTTATTTTGCTGCCGTGGTATCTGCAAAGTTTGGGACAGAAGGGGCATCCATGTGTGCTCCATCCACTATTAGAAAACTGGAAGCCTGATGTTTAGTGTCCATCAGTGATTTTTGGTATTTTTCCCCTCCTTCTCCTCATGGCTAATGAACTGTTTCTGTGCATTTACATCACGCACAGTACTGTACTCTAGAGAGCTGCTCGTCTTGTACACCCCATTAAACTGTTCCTGAGATGATCAGGGGCCAGATTTTGTGATTTTAACTCTGCATTGTATCTTCACCTAGTAGAGGAATAATAACAACAAAATTGTGAAGAAAGAAAGATAGCACCACGGTTGGGTAAATCTGAGGATATGTTGCAATTTTCTCAAGAAGATTTATCATTCAAATCAAGTGCTTACATTTGTATATGTTAATCATTATACTTGTGTGATATATATGAGCACAATGTGTGTGTGTGTGTGTGTGAGAGAGAGAGAGAGAGAGAGAGAGAGAGAGAGAGAGAAAGCAAAATGCAGGATATATTCCAGTGATATTCTGATTTATTCTGACTCACGAAAACTGCCTTTGATTTTAAAGCCATGTAGTCACTTATATAGATCATATGCATGCATAATCTTATACTTGAATATTTGAATATGACTTCATCAGAAGTTCATAAAGTTTAAAGTTTAATTTAAGAGTGCTGGGAATGGGAGTGTTTCCTATGAATAAAATTTCATGTTTTTAAATCTTAAATGGGCATTGGGAACTTTCTTTCATTGAACAGAGATAATAATTTTCAATCTACTTTTAGTGAGAGGTTTTCTCTTCTTCTTTTCCTCCAGAACAATGTCTCTGTAATTCTACAAATAGAAATATCTTATAAAATATCTCTTACTGGAGATAATTTGAAATGCTCCTTTTAAATAAGCACAGATTATTCGGTCAGTATTTTTACCTGACTTGATTTTTCAAACTTCATACTGTAGATCTATTGATAATCTGGTCATCTATAGTACATATTCCTAAATTTGGACTACCCTAAATATTATACAGAACTTAATATTTTTTGCAAGACTAAAATTTTCAGTTCGTTATATATTAACCTATTTGAGAGTGTTCGGAATGCAGAAATACTCAACCTCTCTCTGATGCTTATGCTGTGGGACATATTTCCATAATCTCAGTACCAGAGGTACAATTTAAACTTGCATAGAGGTTAATATTATAGGGCTCTTGGGCCGTGAAGCTGACAGCTTCTCCCACACTTGAATTCTGATTTTTCTTCAGGAGGACCCTACATTTTCATTAACAGTTGATGCATATTTTACAGATGTAAGTGAGCTGCCTCGGGCAGCTGCAGAGAAAAATGGTTCTTTTCTGATTTCATCTTGTCTTCCTGTTCATTTCTGCAAAGTTTCCCATTTAGTCTAGACATAATTCTGCTATAGAGCAACGCAAGTGCAAAGTGAAGTCCAGCAGTCATGTTCGGTCTCTAAGACACCAGAGAAACCCTGTATCAGATTGGCTGAAAGTTTTTAGAGAAAATAAATCCTCGGCTGAGTTATTTTGCCAGCCGAATTCCTTAGAGGGCAACAAAAACTATAATTAAACATAAAAATGAGGAGCGATTTAAATAGCACTGTATGTAATCTTGCACAGTTACACTATACTTACATTCCTATTCTTAGGCCCTGCCCTTTGTTGACAAAATATTTTATCTGAGTATGGCAAACAGACAATGTTGCATTACTTTCAGGTGTACAACATGGTGAGTCAACTTCTCTACACTATGATGTGCCATGCTAGCCCAAGTGTAGACGGTGACCATCTGTCACCGTACCACAGGATTACAAGATGATTGACTGTATTTCTTATGCTATGCCTTGTATTCCCATGACTCACTCATCTCATAAATAGAAGCTTATATCTTCCCACTTCTCTTCACCCATTTTGCCCATTTCCCTCACCTCCCCTCTCCTTTGGCAACCATCAGTTTCTTTGTATTTATAAGCCTGACTCTGCTTTCTGTTCATTTATTTATTAATTTGTTTTCTTTCTTTTTTTTTTTTTTTTAGATTTCACGTATAAGTGAAATCAGATAGTATTTGTCTTTCTCGGTGTGACTTATTTGGCTTAGGATATCTCTAGCTCCATCCATGTGTTGCAAATGGCAAGATCTCACCGTTTTTATGACAGCATATTATATACCACATCTTCCTTCTCCATTTACCTATTGGTGAACATTGTAAATAATATTGCAATAAACATATGGATGTATATCTCTTTCCAAATTAGTGTTTTCATTTCCTTTGGGTAACTACCCAGTGGTGGAATTATTGGATCATATGGTATTTTAATTTTAATTTTTTTTTTTGAGGATCCTTCGTGCTATTTCCCACAGTGGCTGTACCAATTTACATTTCCACCAACAGTGCACAAGAGTTTCTGTTTCTCGCTTGTTATTCCTTGTATTTCTGATTTTAGTCATTCTAAGAGGTGTCAGGTGATATCTCATTGTGGTTTTGATTTGCATTTTCCTGATAAGTGATGTTAAGCATATTTTTATGTGTCTGTTGGCCATCCGGATGTCTTCTTTGGAAAAATGTCTCTTCAGATCCTCTGCCAATTTTTTAATTGGATTATTTGTGGGGTTTTTTTTGGGGGGGTGTTGAGTTATATATGTTCTTTATATATTTTGGGTATTAATTCCTTATCAGCTATATCATTTGCAAATATCTTCTCCATTCGGTAGGTTGCCTTTCTGTTTTGTTGATTATTTCCTTCACTGTGCAAAAGGTTTTTATTTTGATGTGTTTCCATTAACTTTCTTTTGCTTTTGTTTCCATTACTTTAAGAAGCATATCTAGAAAAATATTACTGATGCCAATGTCAGAAATTACTGCCTGTGCTCCCTTCTAGGATTTTTAAGATTTCATGTCTCACATTAGGTCTTTAATCCCTTTTGAGTTTATTTTGGAGTATGGTGTTAGAAAGTTGTCCAGTTTCCTTTCCTTTCCTTCCTTCCTTCCTTCTTTTTCTTCCTTCCTTCCTTCCTTCCTTCCTTCCTTCCTTCCTTCCTTCCTCCCTTCCTTCCTTTCTCTCCTCTTTCTCTCTTCTTTTTCTTTCTTTCTTTCTTTCTTTCTTTCTTTCTTTCTTTCTTTCTTCTTTCTTTCTTTTTCTTTCTTTCTTCTTTTTCTTTCTTTCTCCTTTCTTTCTTTCTTTCTTTCTTTCTTTCTTTCTTTCTTTCTTCTTTCTTTCTTTCTTTCTTTCTTTCTTTCTTTCTTTCTTTCTCTCTTTCTTTCTTTCTCTTTCTTTCTTTCTTTCTTTCTTTCTTTCTTTCTTCTTTCTTCTTTCTTTCTTTCTCTTTGCTTTCTTTCTTTCCTTCCACTAAAAACTGTTTAGTTTTCCCAACACCATTTATTGAAGAGACTGTCTTTTCCCATTGTATATTCTTGCCTCCTTTGTCATTGATTCATTGACCATATAAACATGAGTTTATTTTTGGGCTCTCTATTCTGTTCCATTGATTGATGTTTCTATTTTTGTGTCAGTAGCATACTGTTTTGATTACCACAGTTTTTTAGTATATCTTGAAATCCTTAGATCCTTATTTGCTGTATATGTTTATTTCCACTCTTCTCTGACTCACCCTCACAATGTTTACACCTGTACTCCTGATATAATGGCACACGGAACATAAAGTTATAAAACATAAAGTATATAATAGTTTAGTTAATTTTTTTCTGAAAGCCTTTAAAAAGGCTTCCTCAGAGTTTCACAGAAAACTGTTACTCAGACAACAGAACAACCTGATGGACATACATGGCTGGGAAATGATGTTGGCGGTTTACTTTTTGCTGTGGTGAGTGTGCCTGGAGCATCACGTGGTTCATCTGGATGGCTGATACTTAGGAAGATCTTATTGTTTAGAACTCTGCCACCCTCTTCATTATCAGCATCTTCCTTCAATTTTATTTTCAATTGATTCATTTATATGAATTGTTTCTTACTTTCCTCATTCTGTATTTTCCTGCTATCTTTGTAAAGATTAGTATTGCTATTTTTTTGCTTTCTATGCCAGAAAGCAGAGTTTGATAGGAGTTTTAGGATAAAATTTGCTAGTTACTTACTTGTAATAGAGAAAAACATGATGGTTTCTAAGTTTTTTACTGACATACATCTTTATTTTAAGTATTTTTATTTTTTTAAGTTTTTGTTTTGTCAGGTATATAATATAGTGATTCAGTACTTCTATACAACATCCATCTTATTTTAAACATCCCCTCCCCACCCCTGTAACATTTTTTTGTTGTATTTGGCAGTAAAGGTGAGAAATATCTAGTAGTTACTCATCACAAACACTAAGTTTATCAAGAGGACATAGTTAATACATGATGGGGCATGGACTTCTGTATGAATCAATGAGGTATCATAGTCCAGATCACATGGACTTGTTGATGTTGTTCTCACAATAAATTTGGATGGGAATATGAAAAATATATTTTCATAAACATGTAACAATTAAGCTGTCTTTCCATGCTTACTTAATAAACTCTTTTGTTTGAACTGAAATTTTAGTTGAAACTTTAATTTTTTTCTGGTAGTTTTTTTTTGCAGGATCAGTATTTAAATATCCAAGGAAAACACCACACAGTTATTCACTGTAATAATTAATGTGAATTGAACTAATTGAAAAGAAAAATGATGCTAAATGTCTAGGGGGTATAAATAATCTGCAATAAAATACTAGTAATTTAAGAAGATATAAGATATGAACTGTTCTAGTTGATGTATACAAGGGTTCTTATCTTTATTCCCATGCAAATTTCAGATGTATTTGTAAATACTAATTTGGAAATATTTGTTGCTTGATTTATGTTGCACAAATACCCTTTTAATCCACCTAAAATGAAAAAAGAATTCCTCAAATATAGGGATTCTAGCTTTTTGATAACTTCATGTCCCATCTGAAATGGGCTAGGGTATGATTAGGAAACTTCCAAATGTTAGATATCTAAGAATTGTGATTTCCACCAAAAAAAGGAGATGCCTTGAAAAGAGAATGGAGGATACGATAGAGGAGGAAAAACAGGAAGAGAGGAATCAGAAGAAGGAAAGGAAGATGTTGGGTTAGAATTAGGGACTGGATTCAGTAAGGGATTTTATATGTAGAAATTTGAGAATGTGAATATTTATTCTACAGCTGACCACCTTCAGATTTCATCTGCTTAACTGGCTCTCCTGAGTCTTGAGCCTGCAGGTCTACACTGCAGGCTTTTGGACTTGCCAGCCTCCATAGTCATGTGAACCAATTCCTGACAATAACTCCGTCTCAACTCTATTTCTCTGCATAGAGATAGATAGATAGATAGATAGATAGATAGATAGATAGATATGACTATAAGGATACAGGTATCTATATATCTGTTGACATTTTCCAGAGAACCCATTGGATATATATATATATATATATATATATATATATATATATATATAGTATTGCTTCTGTTTCTCTGGCAAATATGAATATCATAGTAGACATGGTTTTCATCTTGATTCTTGAGTAATCTGAAAATGATTAAAAAATTAAATGACACAAAAATTTTTTGAGTCACAGAAATTTAGTGTCCAAACCATACTTATTTATGCATTCATTTATTCATTCATCAATCAAAAGATAGTTAGTGTGTCTGTAAAACGTGCCTAATTGCTTAGGGGAAGGAATGCACCATGCAAAGCCCCCATACCTCAGGCACTGCCCCCTTTTAGGATAATCCTAATTTTAGCATCTACCATATGCAGGTAGCCTACTCTCATGGAGAGTAGCACCACCAAAATACTCCTTCTTCATTGATCTCAAGACTTTTCTAAGATGAATTTTCTCTATCCTGGTCAAACTCATCTGGGTATATTCCAGCTAAGCAATGTTCTTTTTAGCATGAGTGCTCCAGATGAGTGATAGAAAGTGCCAAGGACAGAGAGGATAGAGAGTATAATAAAGCCTAAGTTTCCAGCACCATATTCTGCACAATCTAAAATCCATGCTGATCAAAAAAAAAAAAAAAAATCATGCTGATTTAAAAAATAGCTTTAAATAGTTACCCAGTGAAGGAAATTTATAGTTATTATAGATTTACCATAATATAGTTAAATAATTACTCTTTTTGGAAATTTAGACTTTATTCAAAATTTAAATATTATAAAATTTTGTGATAAATTCATATATTAAAATTCTGTTGGAATTGCATTAAATCATTATTCTATTTTGGTTATAGTCAATACATTTCAAATGTAAAATAATTTGATCAGTGACATGGATACACCTGTGCTGTCACCTCACTCAAGTTTTCTTTGATTTTTCAGTAAAGTTTTATAGATTTATTTATATGGGTTCTAACATAGGTTTTCTTAAGTTTATTCCACTTTATTTTGTGATGCCAGTCTTAAATGCTAATGATGTAGTTTTGGAATATAGGTGAGGTTCAGTGGGGTGAAGTCCAGAGCTGATGACCAAGAAAGAATTCTTGAGATGTCTTTGGTGCAAAATGGTGGTTTATTAAAGCACAAAGACAGGACCCATGGGCAGGAAGAACTGTTGCCCAGGGCTTGTGAGAAGTAGTTGATTATATACTTGCAGAGTTGGGGGAGGTGAGGAAAAGGGAGGTTTCAAAAAGATTTTCATATGCTAAGAGGGCCTACAAGATACCAGAGGCCTGAGGCCCCTGGGTGTCTCCATGGTTGAGTGTATGCCTTTGGGTCACGTTGTGCTCCTGGGGTTCTGGGATTGAGTCCCACATCAGGTTCCCTGCAGGTAGCTTGCTTCTCCCTCTGCCTTTCTCACTGTGTCTTTCATGAATAAGTAAATAAAATCTTTTAAAAAAAGATATTGGAGGCCTTGATATTGTCAAATTAAAGATGGTTTTTCCCTCTAGCAAGGCAGTAACCTTAAGACAATTGGAAGCTTCCTGAGGAATGTCACACATATCTCACCCTGGCAAGTTGTTTGTAGTATATTAGCTTGTGCTTTATCCTCAGCTAGTCCTCTGTTCCCTATCACTACCACTTCCAATCATTTTTCTAAATAATTATTCTGGTGGAAGAGGATACAACTGAATAAATGAAGGAATGAAAAATGATTTAAAAATGAATCACATGTGCTAGAGACCAGATATTCTACTACCTTTTTTAAAAAAAAATTGAGATATATTTTTTATTTTTATTTTTTTAAAGGTTTTATTTATTCATGAAAGACTCAGGCAGAGGGAGAAGTGGGCTCCCTACGGGGAGCACATTTTGGGACTCTATTCCAGGATCCCAGGATCACAACCTGAGCCAAAGGCAGATGTTCAACCACTGAGCCACCCAAGTGTCCCTAAAAATTGAGATATATTTTTAATACAATAAATGTGGAAATATTTTTTAAAAAAGATTTTATTTATCCATTTAAAAGAGAGAGAGCATAAGAACATGAGCAGAGAGAAGGGCAGAGGGAGAAGCAGACTCCCCACTGAGCAGGGAGGCCAATTCAGGGCTCCATCCTAGGACCTCAGGATCATGACCTGAACCAAAGACAGATAGATGGTCAACTGACTGAGCCACTCAGGTGCCCCAAACATGGAAATCTTAAGTGTACAGCTCAGAGGATATTTGCTCATATACATACCATACGGATTGATACAGAATATTTCCAACACCCAGAATGCTCTTTAATGGACCATCATAAGCAATATCCCTGCCAAAGGTAACAATTATTCTGATTCTAATGCCAAGATTAGTTTGCCTGCTTTTAAAATACATATAGGGATCCCTGGGTGGTGCAGCGGTTTAGCGCCTGCCTTTGGCCCAGGGCGCGATCCTGGAGACCCCAGATGGAATCCCACGTCAGGCTCCCGGTGCATGGAGCCTGTTTCTCCCTCTGCCTGTGTCTCTGCCTCTCTCTCTCTCTCTCTGTGTGTGTGTGACTATCATAAATAAATAAAAATTAAAAAAAAATAAAAAAAATAAAATAAAATACATATAAATGGGTCCATCAAAGATGAAGCTTATCCCCTCCAACTTCCTTCATTCAGACTTTTGACTGTGAGATCCATCCATGCTGTTGTGTTAATTAGTAGTGCATTGGTTTTTGCTGCTGGAATCACATCCCTGGAGTAAATTCTAGTAGGTCCCAATATTGTATGTTGGGATTTGATATGTTTTTTATATGTTGCTGGATTTGAGTTGCCAATATATTGTTTAAGATATTTGTGCTTGTGGTGGAGAGATAAACTATTCTGTAATTTTCTTCTCCTGTAAATCCTCACAATATTTTGGTATCAAGTTATGCGGGCTTCATAGAATGAATTGGAAAGTGTTGCCCATTTTTGTATTCTCTGGAAGAGGTTGTGTAAGAATTGGTGTTATTTCTTCCTTGAATGAAAAAATTTACCAACAGAGTTATGAGACCTATAGTTCTTTCTTCAACAGATGTTGGAAAATTTGGGTTTTATTTTATGTCTCTGAATAATTTCACAAATCGTGATTTTTAAATAACTACTATATTGCATCTCTTCAAATTTATTGGCATAAGGTTCAAAATAACCTCTTGTTAATCTTTTAATATCTCTAGTATTTGTAGTATCTCCTCATATTCCTCATACTGGTAATGTTTTCTGTTTGAAAATCAGTCTTACAAGTTGTATATAAATTTTATAAATGCTTTCAAAGAAACAACTTTCAATCATGTTGATTTCTTCTATTGTACCTTTTTTTTTATTCATTAATATTTGGTCTTTTTAAATTTTTTCCTTTCCTCTATTTCTCATCGGTTTAATTTGCTTCCTTATCTACTTTCTAGACGTGAAAGTTTAGGTCATTGATCTTCCACCTTTGTTGTTTCCCCTCAAATATATTAATCTAAAGCTATGGGTTTTCCCTCTGAATACTTTTTTAAATTTTCCCACTTGGGATCCCTGGGTGGCACAGTGGTTTAGCGCCTGCCTTTGGCCCAGGGCACGATCCTGGAGACCCCAGATCGAATCCCATGTCGGGCTCCTGGTGCATGGAGCCTGCTTCTCCCTCTGCCTATGTCTCTGCCTCTATCTCTCTCTCTCTCTCTGTGTGACTATCATAAATAAATAAAATTTAAAAAAATTATCCCACTTATTTTTAGATATTATATTTCATTATTATTCACCTTAAACTCTTTTCTAATTTCCACTGTAATTTCTTTAGTGACATGTGGACCATTTAGAAATGTGTTACCTCGTTTAATGCAATCCCTATCAAAATACCATGGACTTTTTTCAGAGAGATGGAACAAATTATTTTAAGATTTGTGTGGAATCAGAAAAGACCCCGAATAGCCAGGGGAATTTTAAAAAAGAAAACCATAGCTGGAGGCATCACAATGCCAGATTTCAGGCTGTACTACAAAGCTGTGGTCATCAAGACAGTGTGGTACTGGCACAAAAACAGACACGTAGATCAATGGAACAGAATAGAGAATCCAGAAGTGGACCCTCAACTCTATGGTCAACTAATATTCGACAAAGGAGGAAAGACTATCCACTGGAGAAAAGACAGTCTCTTCAATAAATGATGCTGGGAAAATTGGACATCCACATGCAGAAGGATGAAAGTAGACCACTCTCTTGCACCATACACAAAGATAAGATCAAAATGCATGAAAGATCTTAATGTAAGACAAGATTCCATCAAAATCCTAGAGGAGAACACAGGCAAAACCCTTTTTGAACTTGGCCACAGTAACTTCTTGCAAGATTCATCCATGAAGGCAAAAGAAACAAAAGCAAAAATGAACTGTTGGGACTTCATCAAGATAAGAAGCTTTTGCAAAGCAAAAGATACAGTCAACAAAACTAAAAGACAACCTACAGAATGGGAGAAGATATTTGCAAATGACGTATCAAATAAAGGGCTAGTTTCCAAGATCTATAAAGAACTTATGAAACTCAACAGCAAAGAAACCAACAATCCAATCATGAAATGGGCAAAAGACATGAACAGAAATCTCACAGAGGAAGACATAGACATGACCAACACGCACATGAGAAAATGCTCTGCATCACTTGCCATCAGGGAAATACAAATCAAAACCACAATGAAATACCACCTCACACCAGTGAGAATGGTGAAAATTAACAAGGCAGGAAGCCACGAATGTGGGAGAGGATGTGGAGAAAGGGGAACCCTCTTACACTGTTGGTGGGAATGTGAACTGGTGCAGCCACTCTGGAAAACTGTGTGGAGGTTCCTTAAAAAGTTAAAAATAGACCTGCCCTAGGACCCAGCAATTGCACTGCTGGGGATTTACCCCAAAGATGCAGATGCAATGAAACGCCAGGACACCTGCACCCCGATGTTTCTAGCAGCAATGGCCACAATAGCCAAACTGTGGAAGGAGCCTCGGTGTCCATCGAAAGATGAATGGATAAAGATGTGGTTTATGTATACAATGGAATATTACTCAGCCATTAGAAACGACAAATACCCACCATTTGCCTCAACATGGATGGAACTGGAGGGTATTATGCTGAGTGATCTAAGTCATTTGGAGAAGGACAAACAGTGTGTGTTCTCGTTCATTTGGGGAATATAAAAAATAGTGAAAGGGAATAAAGGGGAAAGGAGAAAAATGAGTGGGAAATATCAGAAAGGGAGATAGAACAAGAAAGACTCCTAACTCTGGGAAACGAACTAGGGGTGGTGGAAGGGGAGGTGGGCGGGGGGACGGGGGGACTGGTTGATGGGCACGGAGGGGGGCACTTGACGGGATGAGCACTGGGTGTTATTCTATATGTTGGCAAATTGAACACCAATAAAAAATAAATTTATAATAAAAAAAATAGAAATGTGTTACCTGCTTCCCAAACATTTTTTAATTTTCTGGTCACTTTCTGTTATTGTATTCTAATTTGATTCAAAGTGGTAAGAGAAACTGCCTTTTTATTTGAATTTTTAGACAGGCTTTTTAATTTGAGCATAGTTAACAAACTATGTTTCATTCGTTTCAGGTGTACAACATAGTGATTGGGCAAGTTTACACATTATGCTATGCTCCCAAGTATAGCTACCACCTGCCACCACACAGAACTACTATGTTATTGACTATATTCCCTATGATGTGCCTTCTATCCCCGTGACTTATTCGCTCCATAACTGGAAGCCTGTATCTCCCACTCCCCTTCACCCATCTTGCCATCCTCTCCACTCTCTTCTCCTATGGCTGCCATCAATCAGTTCTCTGTATTTGTAAGTCTGATTCTGCTTTTGTGTTTGTTTATTCATTTGTTAATTTTTTTAAATTAGCCATATGGCATCTGTTTTGGTAAATATCTCATGGTTATGAGTAGGAATTGCATAGTTGTTCGTTCATAGAGGCAAGTTGGACAATCATGTTATTCAAATCCTGTATACCTTCAGTGATTTTAGGCTTGCTAATTCTACTAGTTACTGAGAGAATTCTGCTTAATTCTCACACTGTGAGTATGGATTTATACCCTGCTTTTAACCTTTATGAAAATAATTCCTCTTCTACATGCCATTGTTGCCATATGTTATGTTTCCTCACCACCTTTCCTAATTTTAAATACAATGGGTTCCATGTTGAATCTTGTGTATTTTTAAAATTGTACTTAACATTTATTTTTATTTCTATAATCAATTACCACTTGTGTTATATCCAATAGAATTATGACGAATGGCAAAAATAAGCTGGGGTACACTTGTTTGGGTGTATCTGTATAAATGGACCATTAATAGGCTTATACTGTTTAACTTTTAAGAAGGATGTGGGCATTGATATTTTTGTTTTTATTGTTTTTAGGACATATACTGTTATTTCTGTTTTTACAGATAACTGTTATTTTAATCAGGAATAAGTGGATTTTGTTGCATCTATTAAAATATTCCTAATGATTTAGGACACTAATTTATTATTAAGTTTAACTTATTTTTGCAATTTTCCATTCCTTCTACTAAGCTTTAATACTGTTACACTGAAAAATTGTAGCTTTTTTTTTTTTTAGTGTTTTGCTTAAAACAAGCTGCTCCAACATTACTGAGTTTGAGTTTGGACTATTTTTTTTTTTTTAAGATTTATTTATTTATTCAGATTGAGAGAGAGAAAGGCAGAGACACAGGCAAGGGAGAAGCAGGCTCCATGCAGGGAGCCCAAGGTGGGACTCCATCCTGGATCTCCAGGATCACACCCCAGTCTGCAGGCGGCGCTAAACCGCTGCGCCACCGGGGCTGCCCGGACTATGGTTTTTTTTTAATGTGCTATTGTTAGTCAGGTGTTACTAAAGGAGTTTTCATTAGGCAAAAGTATATTTTGGATCAAATTTTATGTATATTGGAGTTTTTACTTTTGAAGCTCAAGAAAATTTATTATAAAAATTGTTGGTAAAACTCTTTGAACTTAAAATATTTTAAAGATAATTATTTTGTAATATTAGATGTATATTACATGATTATTGATTTTTCCTAATGTTCTTTCATTTTACATCATCCTTTTATTTTATGGCAGTTTTCTATTTATAGAACAATTATGAAGATACCACAGAGCTCCTGTATATCCCACACCCAGTTATTCTTATTATTTTTTAAAATAATTAAAAAATTATTTATTTATTCATGAGAGACACAGAGAGAGGCAGGGACATAGGCAGAGAGAGAAGCGGGCTCCCTGCAGGAAGCCTCATGTGGGACTTGGTCCCTGGACCCTGAGATCACGACCTGAGCCAAAGGCAGACACTCAACCACTGAGCCTCCCAGGTGCCCTAGTTTTTCCTATTATTAACATTTTATATTAGTATAGTATATTTGCTATAATTAATAGACAATATTGATACACTGTTACCAACTGAGTTCATATTTTATCTTTAGTTTTTACATTCTATCCTTTTTCTTCTTCAGGGTTCCATCCAGGATACTACATTATATTTAATAATTTTGTTTTATTAATGAATACTAATTTCTTAGGACTACCATGACAAATTACCACAAACTGGGATGGCTTAATACAACAAACATTTTTTAGGGTGTTGACAGGATCACATTTCTTCTGCAGGCTCTTGGACAGAAACCTTCCATGCCTCTCCCTAGATTCTGAAATTGCAGGAAATTCTTGCCTTTCCTTGGCCTGTAGATGCATCGCTCTAATCTCTGCCTTCATCCTCTTTTTCCTGTGTCTCATCACATCTTTCCTTTGTGCATGTCTGTCTCTATGTCTACTCTCCTCTTTTTATAAGAACATCAATACTAATGGATTAAGGGCCCACTCTACTCCACCATGATATCTGCTTAACTAATTATATCTGCAAAACTTTTATTTCTGAGTTCTGAGATGGACATTAGTTTGCAGGGGAGGGCACCTTAAGAAGCTCTTGGCTGTAATGGTTTCTTTGCTTTTCTTTGTTTTTGGTGATCTTGACAATTTTGAAAACTATTAGTCAAATATTTTCTAGGATGTCTGTTAATTAGGATTTGTCTCATGTTTTTCTCATGACCAGACTGTGGTTATGTGTCTTTGGGGGGAGGGGGGGAAGATCACTGAGGTGAAGTGCCATTTTCGTCACTATGAACATATCAACATGATTTATCACTATTGATGTTGACCTTGATTAATTGATTGAGGTAAGTTTTCTTTTGAAATTTATAATCTACTTTGGTAATTTTTAAAATAAAAGTTCCCCTGACACCCTGCTTTTCAAAATAAACATACATCTTACATACTACTATTTATCATGAAGTCAGGGGTTAACAGATCCAGAGACAGGGACAATGTGTAAATGGATTGATTGCAAGACAAGTTCAGACAGAATAGAATTCAGCCAACCATTCAGGGCCTTGGCTGCTCCTTTGCTACTCTTGCAAAAATGAAATAACTGAGTGAGGGCCCTGGGTTGCCAGGTCCACTGAGTAGGAAATGAGGTATATGGCACAAAAGAGGAGTTTGGTAGATATTTCTTTGGACTGGAATGTGGTCATTGGTTATGCTGATTACCAACAGATTATATAGATAAAGAGAGATGAAATCAAGAGATAGAAACATGGGAGTTTTATTTTATTTATTTATTTATTTATTTATTTATTTATTTATTTATTTTTGAAACATGGGAGTTTTAAATCAAAACTCTACAGGGCTGCTTAACTAATGGTTTCTGTTTCTTTTCTACCTAGGGTATAAGACTGCCCTAAAAGTTTGTGCTTAGCCAGCCCTACTCTATGTGATTAGCAACAGACGGAACAGTGACCAATCTCATATTGATGCCAGAGGGATGAGTCAGTCCTATTTCTGAATCTGACAGACTTACATCAGGTAGGGATTAGGCTGTGTGCAAAAAATTAATATCAGATGAAAAGAAGGAGGAGTGGTTTGCCAGCTAAAGGGAGCCAATAAATGAATAATGGATAAATGCCAAAAAAGAAGAGGAAGAAGATTTAACAGTAGCAAAGTACACACTGAGGTCTGAGAGCAGCAGAATGACATCATCCGTATTACAGATGGCCAAAAGAGAGAAGCTACCTGTTGGCAGAAGCCTCCTCTTCCGTTTGAGGATGAAGGGCAGGGATAGATCCCAGAAGGTTTGGAAAGTGTTTCATCCAGATGTGCCTTGAAGATGCCAGTAGCACCTCTAGACAAATGCTTACTCGATGTAATTTTAATGTTACTTTGTTTTTTGGTTCATCTTTGAAAACTATGTCTCATACAGAGGACTCAGCATTTTGATTACCTTGAAGTACATTTCATACACGAATGACAGAGATAATTCTTTCCTTTATTTGGCGGCTTTTAGAGTGAGAAGTTGGTGCCTGCAGCAGACACTGTGAGGTCTTGTCATAGTCCCTTAAGTTGTAACATTTCTGCTCAAGCTTCTTTTACTTCCTACCAACAGAAACTGCAGCTCTTAGGCTGACAGCTTTCACTGATGAGCAGACCTGACCATGCCTGGTATCACAGCACTACAACAAGCCAGAGTGCAAGGGATTTGGGGCCACCAACTCCCTTCCTCATTGCCACTCTGATACATGATAGAAAGTGGTGAATTAAGACCCAGGATCCTTCACTCCCAGGTGAGGTACCTCTGAGGTGTTTTTTGTACACTGGCTTCCAGAATTCTCTATGAGGATGAAACTCTGGTTGACTACCATGACAGCTAGATTCATGATACACACTATAAAATTTCTTGAGCTTTCCTCCTTTTTCCATCTCATGTCCCCACTCTGGCTATTTTTTCCAGGGATTGTTTCCCAAATAAACTGCTTACACACAAGTCCTTGTCCCAGGGTTTATTTCGTGGGATGAGAATGGGACCCTTGTTACTGTCAACAGTAAGCGGTGCCTTTTGGTGCTCCCCTAACTGTTTTTCTTTTGTCTAGCTCTCATTCTTTCTCCCTCACTCTCCTCTAAGCAAAAACACTAGACTTATGGGCTGTTACATATTCTTTGTGTTTTAGTTTATTACAGCCATTTTGTAAATGCCCAAATTGTCACACATTCGGTCATTGACAACACTTTTCATGTTATCTCTTTAGTCTTTTTTTTTAAGCTGTTATATTTTGGAGAAATTTTAGGTTCAAAGAAAACTTGAGTGGAAAGTACACTTTCCCATACACTCTGTGTCACCTCCCTCCCCAACACACACACACATAGCCTCCCCTACTATTGACTTCCTGCCCCTTTGTTACAGAAGATGGCCCGACATTGACACAATATTATCATTCAGAGTCTAAATTTACATTAGGTTTCACTCCCAGGGTTGTACATTCTCCCAAAATGGGCAAATGTATGGGTTTGGGTGGATGTATAATGACACGTACCTACCATCACAGTGCCATGTAGAATAGTGCACTGCCCTAAAAATCCTATGCCCCTGCAGTTTATCCCGTCCCTCTTAGTCCCTGGGTCCCTGGCAGCCATTGATCTTTCTCACTGTCTTGTAGTTTTGTTTTTCCCAGAGTGTCACATAGCTGGAATCATAAATTATCTAATCTTTTCAGCTTGGCTTCTTTCACTTAGTGGTATGCATTTAATTTCCTCCAGGCATTTTCATGGTTAGTGCTGAGTAATATTTTCTACTTCCTGAATATACCACACTTTATTCACTTCCTGAAGAACATCTTGGTTTCTTCCAAGTTTTGGCAATTATGAGTAAAGCTGATATAAACATTTTTGTGCAGGTTTTGGTGTGGAGATAAGTTTTGAATACATTTGGGTAAATACCAAGGAGCATGACTGCTGGATTGTATAGTAATAGCATGATTAGTTTTATAAGGAACTGCTGGACTATCTTCCAGAATCACTGCACCATTTTGCTTTCCCATCAGCAACAAATGAGAGTTCTTGCTTCACATCCTCACCAGCATTTGGTGTTGTCAAGGTTCCAGACATTGGCCATTTTAATAGGTGGGTAATAGAATCATGTTGTTGTTTTAATTTGCATTTCCCTGAGGGTATATGACTTGAACATCTTTCCATCTGTTTACTAGCCATCTGTATATTTTGGTGAAGTCTGTTCAGATATTTATACAGCCCACTTTATAATCCAGTTGTTCATTTTCTCATTGTTGGGTTTTATTTTTTTAAATTTTTTTTCCAGAGGATATTTTTATTTTTATTTTTTATTTTATTTATTTATATTTTTAATAAATTAATTTTTTATTGGTGTTCAATTTACCAACATACAGAATAACACCCAGTGCTCATCCCGTCAAGTGTCCCCCTCAGTGCCCGTCACCCATTCACCCCCAACCCCCGCCCTCCTCCCCTTCCACCACCCCTAGTTCATTTCCCAGAGTTAGGAGTCTTTATGTTCTGTCTCCCTTTCTGATATTTCCCACACATTTCTTCTCCCTTCCCTTATACTCCCTTTCACTATTATTTATATTCCCCAAATGAATGAGACCATATAATGTTTGTCCTTCTCCGATTGACTTATTTCCCTCAGCATAATACCCTCCAGTTCCATCCACGTTGAAGCAAATGGTAGGTATTTGTCGTTTCTAATGGCTGAGTAATAAAAGTTCTTTGTATATTCTTTCTATTGTTGGGTTTTAAAAGTTCTTTGTATATTCTTTTTATGACAGTCCTTTATCAGATTTGTCTGATTTTTTCCTAGTCTCATATTTGTCTTTTCATTCATGTTATTCATGCTTTTTAAAAAAGACATTTTCTACTGTAGGTTAACAAATACAGACAAACATGCACAAATCATATATGTACTGCTCAATAAATTATCACATGATGAAGGCAGCCTTGTAAGCGATACCTCAGATATTCTCATGATTCTCTGATCAATCATCACTGAGGTTTAGGTAACCTCTATGCAGAATTCTGTTGCCATAGATTAGTTTTACCTGTTTTAAAACTTCATAGAAATGGGTTCATTCTGTGTCTGGCTTTTTTCACTCAAGGGTATATTTAGGGGCTTCATTCCATTTTGATAGTGGTAATTCATTCAATGTTTTTTGGTTGCATTTCATTGTATTAATGTAGCACATGATATTTTCCATTTTTCTAAATGTTGGACATTTAGGTTATTTCCAGGGTTAGTTATTATGCATAAAATTATGTTGAAAAATATTGAAAAAAATTTAAGGGCATGAATAACATTTCTTGTGTAAATACCTAAGAATGAAATTACTGATTATAGAGTAGGTATAAGTTTGCTTTATAAGAAAAAACAAAATGCTTTTCCAAATTTGCTGTGACCTTTTACATTACTGCTAGCAATTTATGAAAGTTTCTGATTCTATACATCCTTGTCAGCAAAAGGTATTGCCAGTCCTTTTATTTTAGCCATTCCTGTGGATGTGACCCAGTATCTAAGAACTGGTATGGTTTGCATTCCTTTGATGATTGATGATGTTGTGTGTCCTTTTACATGCTTACTGGAAACTCATATTTCTTCTTTTGTTAAGTATGTGTTCAACTCATTTGCCAATTTTTAATTGAGTTCTTTGTCTTTTTATTGTTGAGTTATGTAAGTTTTTAATATTCTGGATGCAAGTCATTTGTCAGGTACATGTAGTGAGAATATGTTCTTGCAGTGTGTGACCTTCCTATTAATTATCTTACTGATGTTTCTGTTGAGCAGAAATGTTTTGAACTCCTTTTTGAATGTTGTTGAAGTCTGATTTATAAATTTTGTTTTATAGCTATTTCTTTTCCTCTGTTTTCTAAGAGATCTGTGACTGTTGCAAGGTAACTAACTAGTTAACTAACCAACTATGTATGGATAATATTACATATTTATTTACATGTTTATATATATATATATTACTCTTAGCAGAGTAATTTAAATGTAAAACTTAGTAATTTCTAGTAAATTTACATAGTGTGCATTCATCACCATGATCCAGTATTAAAACTTTTCACCTCAAAATGAATCCTCATGCCTGTTTGCAATCATCTCCATTTCTACATCCAGCCCCAGATAATGACGAATCTGCTTTCTGTAACTATAAATTTGCCTTTTTGAATGTTCATATAGATAGAATCATACAATGCTGTGGAGGACAGAATTTAAAGTGGCCTTTATCACTTTCATCCCTTGGTATTATAATGGTGACTTAAAATGATAAAAGGGAGATTATTCTGGTGGGCCTAATGTAATCATTTGGGGTTTGGTTGAAGCAAAGGGAAAACAGAGATGATTTGCAATAGTAAGAGGATTTGATGGGCTCTTGCAGTCTTTGGAGAGGTAGGAGGTCCCATGTGAGGATGAGGGAGTGGTGTCCTGGAGTGGAGAGGGTCTCTGGCTGGCAGTGGGGGAGGCGAAAGGAGGGTGGCGGTATGAGGAACTCTGTCTTACAGTTGCAAGTACCTGGATTCACCAGCAACTTGGGTAAGCTAAGGAAGCAGGTTCTTCCCCAGAGCCTCAACATATGGACCCAGCCTAGCAGATACCTTGATTTTCTAGCAGAAGACCCAGCTGAGCTGTGCACAGACCCCTAAACTATAAGTGGGAGGTGCTTGATGAATGTTTTGCAGCCACTGAGTATTTATGATACAACAATAGAAAACTGTGACAAATATGTATTCTTTTGTGCCTGGTTTATTTTCCTTACATGGAGGCTCAACTATGTTGTCGAATGTATCAACATTTTATTCCTTTTAAATGATGAATAGTATTTAGTGCCATTTTAAATAGTTTTAATAATCTTTGTTAAGTGTAAGCAGTTAATAATACTCAAAACAAAACAATTTAGTGCATGTATATTTATAGTGCGAACACATTCTGAGGGGAGTGCAGATGAATTCATATTCGATGAAGATAAATTTGGTTAGCTTTTACATTTATAGTTTTAACTTTTACATTTAAGTCTATGATTAATTTGATTTGTTTCATAGTATTGTTCAATTCATAACCCTCCAAAAAATCACACCTAGAGGAAGTGATGGCCTCTGACTTTGGAAGGTATGGGAGCACTCACTATTAGAAATACATATTTTAGTTAAAAGGCTTGAATCTTGTTGATACGATTTTGTTGGTATTTTAAGACTTTTCATTTTCACATCTTTCTAATAGGAAATTTAAGTTGATCTAAGATTGCAGAGAATACCACGTAATTATACATAAAAATGACAGCACTGCTCTCTACATCATGTTTACTAAATTAGTCCCTTTAAGCTAAAAAAAATAAATGATAATTACAGACAAAGTAAGAAAATGTCAATGAAAGCCTAGTGAGAAATTCTGTAAGTGGTGCCAAAAAAGGAATATTGTTGATGTGTAGCCGAGAATCATATGAGACTCTGCCTGTTGCACAACACTTTGCCTCTTTCTGAAAATGTACTTATTTCAATTATTTGCCCCAAGAGAGAAAAACAGCATAAATTAGAATTTGAGGCAGTTTTCCGACTCTCCCAATTTGGACACTAAATTTTTCTAACACCATTTGTTGAAGAAATTTTCTTTTCTGTATTTAATTGTTTGATGTTGTTGGAAATTGATTTTCC
This sequence comes from Vulpes vulpes, assembly GCF_048418805.1. Lineage (NCBI taxonomy): Eukaryota > Metazoa > Chordata > Mammalia > Carnivora > Canidae > Vulpes > Vulpes vulpes. The sequence continues at coordinate 68,549,178 of NC_132780.1, forward strand.
ATAGAAATCTTAGTGTAATTCTGGACTCTGTTTCATAATGTATTTGCCCATCTTCATTCAAACCCCATACAGCTGTGATATCTGTCACTTTATAATGTCTTGAGATCAGCTTGTGTAACTTGCTCACTACATTGACTTTTCTAACATATAATCACAGTATATATTTCATTCTATGCAGGATTTCTTCAATTATGCTGCAAAAATTCTTGTAGTTTTTGGAAAAGATCTTGAACAACTTTTGGTGTATTTATTTTTAATCATTTAAATGTTTGATATTATTATAAATAGTACTGCCTTTAAATTTTATTTTCCAATTGTTCATTCCTTACACATAAAATTGCAACCAATTTTTGTATATTGACCTTGTATCCTGTTACCTTGTGAATTCACTTACTAGGTTTAATTAAAAAAATTATTTTGGATTTTCTACTCCCACAAGTACATTATTTATGAATAAAGCCTATTTTACTTTTTTTCCTTTCCAATATCCATATGTTCATGATTAAAATTTTTCTAAAAGTAATGTGTTTGTGTATTGGAAATAGAAATGCTATGAGATTTGGCCTGAGTGGTTCTACCTCCACCAAAACACTTTGCATATTGTTTTTCTTATGCAGGAGCCCTACTATATAAAAGCAAATATTTCAGTTTTCTATACAAATATTCTATGGACAGGAGAGATTATGTAACATTACCAAGACCCATAGATATTAATTTTTTTATTTTGAGCTAGGATTTGGACAGGTCCTTTCTAATATCAAAACGATTTTACTTTAAAACAATTTTGAGTATCGAACCTGTGATTTCTGTGATAGCCATTTTTTATGTTGTATGCACAATATGCATATTTTCTGTCTTCTATATGATTGATTAAAACTGAGCAAGCAGAAAGATCTTCTATCATATCAACGAATACATGATATTCAACAAGTTATAAATCTACCCAAGCAGACATCAACCTTATTTAAGGGATGTCATCTTTAAATATTCCTAGTAAAAGTCCTCTGACATAATTGAATAACAAACAGATACTAGGTAATAAATACTACATAGATCCTTAAGCCACAATGTACAGTGTAAGAGAGTTGTACAGATTATGTGCGTGGAGCAATGATGGTCACATGAGTTTGGTAGGCTATTGGGCAATCTTTGTTCACCTATTTTTTGATTTATGAAAAGGCATTTCTCAAATGCCCCTTGGGTATCCAGTTGGCAATGAATATAAATTTAAAATACAATAAACCCTTCTTCTCTATAACATTTTTTTCTAACATACTGAGAAAAGAAAATGCTACAGGGAAAGAATTTAACAGAGGAAATCATATGAGCATTAGACAGACTCATTAAATGTTGTACATTGGGAAATATAAATGGGTTCCACTGAATATTTAATCAAAATTAATTAAAAAGAAATCTCTCACAGACTTCTATTGACTTTCTCTGTGTATGTCTAAATAGTATTAGATCCTATAGCAAAGCAGGACTTCATTGGTATCTCTAAATAATATATACCTCACTCTTGGCATTATATATTATGTGTATGAAACATGGGGTTGAATTTTATATGCATATAAAATGATAGCTAATGATATAAACTCTGCTGTCATGAGAGAATTGCAAATATTTAAAAGCCATTAGTGCTTTCGATTTTATATTTTTTCTATTTCAATAGCAATGATCTATCAATATTTTTGTACTGCAGAGATTGCACCTGGTGGGAAGGGATAAGAGGATGAGGAGGGAGAGAATGACCTGGGAAACATAGCCCACTCTCTGGACCACACAGAGATTATGGTGACCCAGTGGCTGGTGAGATTTGGAAAGCCACAGAGAAGGGGAAGAGGGTGTGCTGGAAGAGCTATTGAGTATCAAGGGTAATATTTGGTTTTATTTAGCCCCAGGCTTTCCTGAAGCATTTGAACAATATAGGGACAGAGACAGAGATGGAGATGACACCAGTATAGCAAGATAGAATAATTGAATGATACTGTGGGTTTTCTTTTGCATCTCCCCATGTCACTGACTCAGAAACATAGTCTGTAGTGGCTCAGATCTAATGGACATTCTGTTATTTACTTAACCACATTTGTGTGAGTGGCCTCCCTGAAAGCTTAAACAGAACTAATGTCAGACTTTCAGCCAGAGACTCTCAATTATGGAATAGGAAAGAATTTTTTAGACGTCTGCTGAAGAAATTGAAAAATAATCATTTATTGGTCAATTCCTAACAAAAATAAATTACATTTAGAGGCGGTAGCTGGCAGCCTCTGACTTCAGAAAATATGGGAGAATTTATTGTTATAAATATGCACTTTATCAAAAGACTTTGTTCTGGTTGATAAAAAAGACTTGTTTTGTATTTTAAGATTTTGTGTTTGAGACTTTATGTATTTTAAGACTTTGAAAAAGAAATTTAGGTTTGCTCAAATTGCAATTATATATAGAAAAGCCACAGCACTCCTCTCACTACCATGTTACAAATTTAGTCCCTTGAGGCTAAACAATAAAGGATATACAGTTTGCAGTAAAGATAAAATAGGAAATCATTATGGACTCACTATGGAAATGTACAGCGAACACTGTGGGGGAAAAGGGAGTGTAGGTGATGTTTAGTATAGAATCAGATGAGTTTTCTCTGTGGTTATAGCCCTGTGTCTCTTTCTGTGAAATGTATTTATTTCAATTATTTACACTGAGAGGAAAAGAGATGTCTGGAGACAATTTTTGGTTTTTACAATTGCAGAAGGTTACCACTGGTACTTAGTGAGTAGAGGACTGGCATCCTGCAATGTATGAGACAGAACCCACCAACCCTTACCCCCCACCACCAGGGGAAATCTGACCCCCCCCCCCATGCTCTAGAAGGAAGTATTTGTTTGAAGTTCTATGTAGACTGGGCCTGTCACTGCTGACTTCACATACAGAGGTTCATGAATGCATAGCACACATCTCAACAATTTTTAACTGTACCTCACAGTAATTCTGAAGTTTCTTCAGACACACATAGGTCCTTTGAGTATTTCTATAACAGGTGAAAAAAAACCATGGAATATGCACAGAGGGAAGCTATCTCCAATAAAGATTAGTATTCTCTCAATAGTAAGAGAAGTTATCTTCAATGGAGATTAATACTAAGACTGCTTTAAAATACTCAAATAAGCTAGCATTTAACCCCCTAGTATTTACTCTATAGGTCATTTTAATCACTAACAGATGCTGATGATACTACTGAGAAACAGACAAATTCATATAGCCCAGCTGCCTCTGAAAAGTTTCTTATAAAACAGAAACTCCCACCTGAAGAAAATGAGTCACTGTTTCTGTGTGAAAACAGACATTTCTCCTGAAAATAACAGTTTGCGTGGGCATGGAAATATTTCACCTCTCCAAAAGAGAAATGCTCAAAAATCAAGAAAATTTACCATGCGTTCCTTTAAGCTACTTTCTAAATTCAGGTTTGCCTTTTGCCAGTTGAGGGAAAGAGTTAATGTTGGCTTCACACTGTGTCTAGAGCCAGGAAAGTCACTTCCACAAGGATTCAGTGGCCATGTGTGTGTGAGTGTGTGAATGTGAGGGAGTGTGCACACACACAAGAGTAGGAGGGTATGCGCACACACAAGAGTAGGAGGGTGTGTGTGCCAATGTGTGTACAAATGTATGTATGCATGTGTCTGTGCATGTACACACTTGTGTAAGCATGTGCATGTATGTTTGCATTTACATGTGAAGGAATACACGCACACATGTGAGGGTATTTGTGTGTGCGTGCAAATGTGTGGATCCACCTGTGCATGTACACACTTGTGCATGTGTGTGTGTGTGTGTGCAATGCTATAGAGTCTCTCCAAGGAAGCAACCAACTCATAGTACTAAAATCAAATGGCTTTTACAAGCACATGTGGAGAATGGGCCCTTTGAAGAATGAAGAGGCAGTTAGTTTACTAAACAGGACCTCTTCATGAGACAGTGTTTGCTCCCTGTGATGCTTTTGCTTGATCATCAGTAGGAATTGGAGTGGGGCAGGATGGGTTATTGTAGAAGAAGCTACATAGATCTCTATCTCTTCAACTTCCCTGAACACTGATATTATTTCCAGATGGCTTCATATCTCAACAACATTTACTAACTGTGTAACTCTAGGTAAGCTGTGAGAAAGCAGGAATCTTTGTGTGTGTGTGTGTGTGTGTGTGTGTTTTAATAATAAATTTATTTTTTATTGGTGTTCAATTTGCCAAGATACAGAATAACACCCAGTGCTGATCCTGTCAAGTGTCCCCCTCAGTGCCCGTCACCCATTCACCCCCAACCCCTGCCCTCCTCCCCTTCCGCCACCCCTGGTTCATTTCCCAGAGTTAGGAGTCTTCATGTTCTGTCTCCCTTTCTGATATTTCCTACCCATTTCTTCTCCCTTCTCTTCTATTCCCTTTCACTATTATTTATATTCCCCAAATGAATGAGACCATATAATGTTTGTCCTTCTCCGACTGACTCATTTCACTCAGCATAATACCCTCCAGTTCCATCCACGTTGAAGCAAATGGTGGGTACTTGTCATTTCTAATGGCTGAGTAATATTCCATTGTATACGTAAACCACATCTTTTTTTTTAATGCGGATTCTTATTTTTTTTTTAAATTTTTGTTTATTTATGATAGGCACACAGTGAGAGAGAGAGAGGCAGAGACACAGGCAGAGGGAGAAGCAGGCTTCATGCACCGGGAGCCCAACGTGGGATTCGATCCCGGGTGTCCAGAATCGTGCCTGGGCCAAACTGCTGCGCCACCCAGGGATCCCAAGCCACGTCTTCTTTATCCATTCATCTTTCCATGGACACCGAGGCTCCTTCCACAGTTTGGCTATTGTGGACATTGCTGCTAGAAACATCGGGGTGCAGGTGTCCCGGCATTTTACTGCATCTATATCTTTGGGGTAAATCCCCAGCAGTGCAATTGCTGGGTCCTAGGGCAGTTCTATTTTTAACTCTTTGAGGAACCTCCACACAGTTTTCCAGAGTGGCTGCACCAGTTCACATTCCCACCAACAGTGCAGGAGGGTTCCCTTTTCTCCGCATCCTCTCCAACATTTGTGGTTTCCTGCCTTGTTAATTTTCCCCATTCTCACTGGTGTGAAGTGGTATCTCATTGTGGTTTTGATTTGTATTTCCCTGATGGCCAGTGATGCGGAGCATTTTCTCATGTGCATGTTGGCCATGTCCATGTCTTCCTCTGTGAGATTTCTGTTCATGTCTTTTGCCCATTTCATGATCGGATTGTTTGTTTCTTTGCTGTTGAGTTTCATAAGTTCTTTATAGATCTTGGAAACTAGCCCTTTATTTGATATGTCATTTGCAAATATCTTCTCCCATTCTGTAGGTTGTCTTTTAGTTTTGTTGACTGTATCCTTTGCTGTGCAAAACCTTCTTATCTTGATGAAGTCCCAATAGTTCATTTTTGCTTTTGTCTCTTTTGCCTTGTGGATGAATTTTGCAAGAAGTTACTGTGGCCGAGTTCAAAAAGGGTGTTACCTGTGTTCTCCTCTAGGATTTTGATGGAATCTTGTCTCACATTTAGATCTTTCATCCATTTTGAGTTTATGTTTGTGTCTGGTGAAAGAGAGGAAAGCGGGAATCAAACATGTCTCAAAATCTAAGTCTACAGTAAACTATAGAGCGACAGGATCTTTCCATATCCACAACAGCACTTGGCACACAGCATGCTGTAGTTATGACCCCACATGCCATGGGACAGTTCAGGCATTGTCATCTCTAGGACTCCATGTATAAGACAGTGACGGCATGGAGAGACAATACACAGGGGCTGAGCTGACATCTGGGGTCTGTCTGCTAGACCTCTACTTCAGGAGTCTATCTGCTGTACCTCTACTTCTTTCTCCTCTAGCAGACAGACCCCAGATGTCAGCTCAGCCCCTGTGTATTGTCTCTCCATGCCGTCACTGTCTTATACATGGAGTCCTAGAGATGACAATGCCTGAACTGTCCCATGGCATGTGGGGTCATAACTACAGCATGCTGTGTGCCAAGTGCTGTTGTGGATATGGAAAGATCCTGTCGCTCTATAGTTTACTGTAGACTTAGATTTTGAGACATGTTTGAGATTGAAATTTTTCCGGGAAGAGAAAGAATGCTAAAGAGAAATTTAAGACAAGAGATATCATGGGGTAGTTTATGATGGCAAGGAAATAATTTGCTTGTTTTGGAAGAATTTGCTTCTCTTTGGTACATATGTGTCACCAAGAAATTCCTGTTTGTATTTCTCTTTTTCTCTCTCTCTGTTGGCCTGCTTGGGCCGCCAATAACAAAATGCCATACACTAGGTGGCTTAAATAATAGACAATTATTTCTCGCAGTTCTGGAGGCTGGAAAATTCAAGACCAAGGTACCCGCTGATTGGGCTCTTCATGAGACATTTCTTCCTGGCTTACAGACAGCCACGTCTCACTGTGTCTTCACATGGAATGGGGGAGGGGGAGGGAAATCCGATTCTGCCTCTATTTCTCTTCTTATCGGGATACTAATGCCTTGTGGGGACCTCAGCCTCATGACTTCATCTAATCCTAAATATCTCCCAAAGTCACTACCTCTAAATATTGTCACACTGGGGAGCAGGGTTTCCAGATGAGAGTTTTAAGGGGACACAATACTGAGTCCATAACACTATGTATGTATCATCTCAATTGATCAACCTGTCTCTACACACATAGGCTGCTTGTGAAGGGTACACACACATAATCATAATTCTTATTCTACGGACAGTAAGGAACCAGTTTTGATTTTTATATGGAATGAAGAACTCCATGAACAAGTCTGTATCTTATGGACTGTAAGAGTGAAATTTCTAGTGGAAAAAGCCCACCTTGTATGCAGGAGGTGATGGAGGTCTGAGTGGAGCCAGCTGAGATTTGGGCAGGAGAGAGGGAGTGAGGGAACATTGCAGACATAAGATGGGTGAGTTTCGCTCATTAGTTGAATGTGAGTGCACAGGGAGACTGAATATGAATGAAAAATTCTGGATATTGTAACTTTGTGGCCAGCGATGTCAGGAACCTAGATACTGAACACCAAAGGGAATGTGAAATGTTTAGAGGGAGAGAAAAGTGGAGGGTTATGGGCATCACAGTGTGAACCAACACTCATGGAAGAGCATGGGATTTGAAGTCAAGCAAGTTCTGGTGCAAACATAAGCTTTCTTGTTATTAGGGGAAGCACTTAGTTCTTCACTGCCAAACTGAGATAGTTGGGAGATGTCTACAACAGCAGTAAAAAGGAAAATACATAACTTATATTGTTTATGAATTATTCTTTGAGTAACTGGTAATTGTGCTAATATATAGTAAACACTCAGTATTGGTTATGAGTACAGAACCTTCTTTCCACTCTTATCAAGATAAATACAGTACTAGGTAACAGGTATATAGCTTTTGCTGAATTAAGGGCATACTCTCAATTCTTTCCAAATAGCTATGCATTGAATTGCTAGCAAAATTCTCTGACTAAGGTACTATTAGTACTTTTATTTTGCACATGAGCAAAAGGAGACACAGGAAAATCCAGCAAACAAGGTGGCAGAGAAGAAATCACTTTGGAAGTGAGACAGGAGAAGGTAATGCAGAAGCCAAGAAGAAAACCTGATGGAGAAGGAGTGGGAGATTCACTGTGTGTGCAAGCAGGCTGCTGGGAGGAGGATGAGGAGTATGAGAAGAATGAGGAAGAAGAGGAAGAGGAGGAATAAGGGGAGGAAGACAGGAGGATGGAAGCCGGGAAGGAGCTGGCCTGTGTGTTACAGGGAGGGTGGGAGAGGAAAGGCAGGCAGCAGTGGGGTTGAAAATAGTTGGAAAGTAAAACTGTGGAAACAGAAACCAGTTTAGTAGCAGCAGAAAGGAGAGAGAAAACTATTTAACTTCTAAGGAGGTCTTATGATGGATTCTTGGCCAGACTTGTCCTCATTTTATTTTTTAGAGAAGATTTATTTATTTATTTATTTATTTATTTATTTATTTATTTATTTGAGGGTGGGAAGAGGGGCAGAGTTAGAGAGGATCTCAAGCAGACTTCAAGGTGAGCACAGAGCCCAATGCAGGGCTCAATTCCACCACCCTGAAATCATGATCTGAGCTTAAGTCAAGAGCCGGACACTCAACCGAGTCACCAGGTGCCTCAAGTTGTCCTCATTTTAAAAACAGAAATGATACAAAGGTCTTGTTTGGGCAACACTGTAAATCTCTCTATGGGTGGAGTTTCTATCAATATACAGAACTGGAGATTCCTGATGCCACCTAGCCTCACATCTTACCACTCTGTCTTTAACGGAAATAAAAAATGTAAAACTAAAAATGGCTTCATCATCTAAGACTATAATTGCTCCTTTAGTTTCTGCAGAACAGGCTTCATCACAGAGGAATAGTACAGCTGTATGCTTCATATTCCAAAGATATTGTTTTCAAAAATATTTTCTGGATTATATCTTTACAAACATTGTTTCCCTTTTCTTCTTTATGGGTAGTTGAGTTAGTTAACTCTTATTTTACAACATTCAACTGAAATCTCACATGGTGATAGGCTAGGGTCTCTCTGTCAAGGTCTGTAGGAAGCTGCCAACATGAAGAAGCACTAGGAGAGCTACCAGGAGTCCCTTAGGTCCTTAGGAGAGAAGATGGATCATGTGTCCACTTGGACATGCTGAAACACGGTGGTGCTGGTTTTGCCATCATTCACCCCCAACACACAGGACTGTTCTATTGATGAGTTGGCAGTGAGCATTTCCTGGAGAAACTCTTCAACATACTCTTTATTTTCTCTTTATTTAACTCCTGGTATTTGTTTCATGCCTAATAAGACTAAACTGGCCAGGTGTGGTAGGCAGATCAACTAAGGAGGGTAGACCTGGAAGTGAGCTGCACCTCCACCAAAGTTGCATGTTTTTCAGAAGTTACATGTGGGCCCCATGAATTAATATTGCTTGTTTGTATCACGTGAGAGGGCAAGAAGGTAGAAAAATTGAAGCCCATTGAAGGGGAGCTGAAAAGTGGCTTCGTCGAAGCTGCACAAAGAAGTAACCTGATGCGGCCCACACAAGGTGAACATTAAAACTACAATTGTGATGTGGATGGAATGATTACATCTGCAGGGTGCAAGGACAACTATGTTTCTTCCAATGCAGGGGTATGCTGGCACTCAGGAGAGCTGGCAGTGTGCAACTCTACCCATTTTTGTATTTGGTGACACTGCTTTGGCAGCGTCAAATCAGCATCATAGGAACACTGGCAACATGGAAATCAGCAAGAGCCACTGATCAATGCCTTTTTTAGTCTTTGGAGAGCTGCTCATTGGATGTGTGCTGGCACACTACCATTTCAGGCTCCTCTCTCCTTCACCCTGGCCTTGCAGGGATCCAGGAAAATCACGAGCAAGTTGGAGAAGAGGAAGTAGGAGAAAAGGGGAAAGAAGAGGTTCTCCCCAAATGTCTTTGAAGCCCACGATAGACTGGGGAAAGCAGAGGAACTCAACAGAGAATGGAGGTAGATTTACGTAAAATGGTATGTGATGGAAACTAGGAGGGTCTTGCAAGATAGCAGAGCTGATGGAGTTTCTTCAGGGGCAGGAAGCTGGGAAAGTCTTGGGAGTGTTCAGTGAGTAGAGTGAACAAAAAATCATATTTTTATATCTTAAGTGTGTCTTTTTAAGCTGGTTACAATTTGATGGGGTTTTCCCATGGCAATTGAATAAGACCAATTCTGGTATTTTTGTGATTTAGAAATTACCTTATTAAATATCATTTTATGTATCAGAGGATTACTCTTGTCCTTAGCTACTAGGAAAGAAATGCTCTTGGTAGCTCTCCTTTGAAGTCTCAAACAATAATTTCTAGAGGAGTCTGTGGCTTAAAAGCCTTAAAATTAGAGAAACCTTAAAATAGTAATACTCACATGGGAACTAAGGCTTCTTTGTTTCATCAATGACAATAGTTAAAATCAAGACAAAACAGATAAGGAGTTACACTTACACTTTGTATGTGGAAAGAATCAAAGGAATGCCACTCCAGTCCTGACAATGAGAAAAGTCTGAAAATATACAAATGATAACTTTCCTTGAGCCCATCAGAGAGCATCTAGGGTTCTTAATTGTGAATGCTGACAAGACATTCCAAGAAGAAAAAGGATGTATGAATGATTTTACCTTTTGCAGCATGTGGGAGAAAGAAGTGGCATTGTAAAAGTGGGTAAGAAGAAAACAGATAAAATTTTAACACATTCTTGAGTGCCAAGTGTGGGCTAGATAACAGCTTGCAAACAAGGACCTCAGACCTGAGAGGAGTCCAAACAGTCCAAATTCTTCTTCATGTTGCTTCCTTAGGTGTCCATGAGGAAGAGAGGGGACAGGGCCAAGGCTGAGGTGAGTCCTCCCTGGATGGTGCAGGCATCCCAGTGATGACTGGCTGCTGCCAGGGCCAGCTAACAAACATCACCCACTCCCTCACACCCTTCTCTATATGCGGTCAAAGCTTTGAGAGGAGGGGCAACTAACACTCCACCTTCCAGCCCAGGCAAAGATCTAGTGCTTCTGGAAGAGGAAGAGTATAAGTAAAATGCACCTGTAATCTTGAGAGACAGTAGAAACTCTCCTGCCTTGGATCCAAGTGAGGATTCACTCTTTATGGGGTAAGATCAAAACTGAAAGGTTTCTGTCCCAGGGGAGGAAGGAGGAAAATCTCTTAGGCTCAGGACCATGCACTAAAACAAGGCAGGTACTGGCACCATCTAGGAGCCTCCAAAGATACAAGGCAGAGTATAACTACCACTGGGACAAGGCCCAGGAATGCATAGAAGGCTCAACCTCCACCTCCTGAGAATACAGGGTTTGTCTAAGAGTGATGATGGTTCAGAGGGAACTTCTGGAAGCAGAAAGTCAGAGAAAAATCCTATGTTCTCTGGGGCTAGAGGCCAAGCACAAATGAGTAGCAATTGATGTTACAGAAGTTTGGAGCCTGTGGGATGATATAGGCAACAGAAGCATCAGCGAAGCTCAGGTCCAACTCAACTAACTATGTTGAATCTAACTTCCAGGCCAATGGCCTTCAAGAAGAAGAGATGTGCCAGTTTTTGTATATAAATAAAATTGACCTCAATCTCCATCATCTTATTCTATAACTTCAATAAAAAATCCTGCATTCAATTAAAAAAATGAGAAACACAGTAAAAGCAAAGAGGGAAAAAAATCAAATGTCAAGAGATAGAGCAATCAACAGAACAAGATTTGGAGAAGACTTGAATGTTGGAACCATCATTCAAACAGGAACTGTGAAATCACTATATTTATGTTAAAAGATGTGGTAGAAAAAGCATATAGTTCAACATGTATGGGTAAATGGGGAATTTCACAGAAAGTTGGAAGCCAAAAAAAATAATCAAGTAAAAATGTTACAAATAATAATATACACACAATGTCAGGGAAGAAGGGCTTATTCTCTGCACTTACCAGTAGACTAGGCATAAAAAAAGGTAATCAATGAACTTGAGATGGGGTTAGTAGAAGTTTTCAAACTGAATCACAAAGGAAACATAATATGAAAATATACAGTAGCACATTCAAGGATTGTGGGACATCAAAGCATCTAAGAACATTGTAATTGGAATTTTAGTAAGAGAATAGAGAACAGAAGGGATAGCAAGTGAAAGGTTTGCAAAATCAGTGAAAGAAATTAAACCACATGTTTAGGAACCTCAGAACCTACACATACCACGAAAAATCAAACTTGATAACTAGTCACAAAATAGGTAATCTCCAAGAAACCAAAGAGAGGGGTGCCTGGGTGGCTCAGTCAGTTAAGCATTTGCTTTCGGCTCAAGTCATAATCTCAGGGTCCTGGGACTGAGCCCAAGTTGGGTTCCCTGCTCCATGGGATGTCTGCTTCTGCTTCTTCCTCTGCACCTCCTCCTGTTCATGCTCTCTGTCTCGTGCTCACATTCTCTCTTAAATAAATAAATAAGTAAATAAATAAATAAATAAATAAAATCTTAAAAAGGAAACCAAAGATAAAAGGCGGTTCACAAAGGAACATTAGCTAGAGGAGCTAAGTAAAGTCAGAGCAGTTTCCTAATCAGAAATGATGGATGGTCAAAAGGAATGGAATGGCCTCCTACAAGTACTTGAAGGTAGAAAAAAGTCAACTCAGAAGTCTTTATTAAATAATTAAGATGAAATATAAAATATTTATGGAAAAAACTTGAAATAATCCATTGCTAGTAGACTCGCATGTTAAGAAGTGTTAAAATTCTCCAGGTGGAGGATCATGATACAGGTGGAAGGTCAGATCTAAACAGAAATGAAGATCATTGGAAATAGTAAACATGAGGATAACCATAAAATATAGTTTGTATTATTTTTAGGTCCTTCAAAAGATAATTGTTTAAAGAAAAATAATAAAAATGTATTATAGAGTATATGATATCGTGGAAGGAAAATGTATGAAAGCAATAGTGTAAAGAATGGGGAGGAGTGGCAGAGAGGAACATGGAAGTGAGCTATGGGGAAGATGTTAGCCACTGCACAAACTAGGACAGTATTTGAAATTAGACTATGACAGTTAAAAGGTATCTTGTCAACTCTATATCAGCCACTAAAGATAAAATGAAATAAAAAAATTAAATTAATCAAGCATATAGGTAAAGAAGAGAAAGTAACAAAGAATGGATGGGGAAATAAAACGCACAGAACAAAATGGTACATTTTATTCCAACCATATTAATAATTACATTAGTAGTAATTAGTAAGTATTAATAGTAACTGGCCCATCAACTTTATTCCTCAGTAATGAGTACTTAAGAGTAATGAAATGAAATGAAAACTTACATCCACACAAAGACTCATACATGATTGTTCACAGAGTGATGAAGAGGCTCTGTATCTTCCATTTGTCAATATGTTTCAAACTGTAAATCTTTAAAGGGGACTATTTAACAAGTGTAAAATATACTAAATAAATCTCACTTAGAAATCTCAAATAGGTAAAAATGCTATTCCAAAAACTATAAACAAAACAAAATACCAAAACAACAAAAATTATTTTTGGTCATTAAAATAGTATAATTTTATTTTGTGTTGGTTATCATTTACTCAAGATTTGTCTATATTTGTCTATGATTATGAGGAAATGATGTAAATTTAAAAATGAACAATTTAGCAATAAAATATTGACTATTCCTTGGAAGGAATAAGATTTTTACTATTCCCTGGAAGTCACATATTTACCATTAAAGTCACACATTTACCATTACATATTATTAGGATGCGTGAAGAATAAAAAAAAGTGACAATTTAAAATATTTTTTATGTTTTCTTAAATTTTATAATCAATTTTTGTGTTAAAATGAGTAAAATCAGGATGCCTGGGTGGCTCAGCAGTGAGCATCTGCCTACGTGATATGAGGGATCACCGGGCTCCCCGCAGGGAGCCTGCTTCTCCCTCTACCTATGTCTCTGCCTCTCTCTCTGTGTGTCTCTCATGAGACACATGATAAATAAATCAAATTTTTAAAAAATTAAAAAATAAAGTGAGTAAATTCTAGATATATCTCTTTAATGAGCTAGTTCCCTGCAACCCCCATGAAGCTATTATTACACCAATGTGTTTTATAATTGATGGCATTTTAGAAATGAAGAAACTAGATAGCAATTCAAGAATAAAATGCTGCATATTAGATCTTTTAAGTGCACTTTGCATTAATCCTCCTGGAAATGCAGAACAACTTTAAAAATGCATTGTATGAGATGGGGTTTGGTCCTTCATGACCAATTCTCTGTGACTCTTCTTTTTTTTTCTCATTCTCTCCTCCCCAGCCCCGACTTCTGTAAACCTCTAAGAACTATAAATTGAGTTTACTTGCCTTAACTTTTAACAAAGAACTGGGTCAAATTCTAAAAATAAAGGCGAGTAGTCCCATTTGGCCGGCCATAGCCAGTCCCAAATCAGATCAATATTGAGTTGTTGCTCAATACTGTTGCTTCATTTCAGATTCTAAATAAGAACTAATGTTAGAAAGCTCACTGAAACAACTCTGGAAACACTCAAAGAAGTGATAGTTTCAGTGTTCTCGCTTTTGGAAATTGAAACTGACCCTGTGTTTGTCATCCTTAGCAGACCAAATTTTTAGCACTTTAGGGCTGGAGAATAAGACCAGGTTGCTTCTCTCACCAAGCCCGTCATCTGGCAGTAAAATTCTGTATGCATATTATTCTTGTTTCTCCTTTAAAACATCAACAGACTTTATATTGCATCCTGAAAAGGTAATAAAACATGAGAGCAAGGTTTATTTTACTGATGAGATGAGATACTTCAATATTAGCAAAAGAAAATGACCCTGATTACAGAGGACAGAGTCTGGAAATCATCTCACCAAAATTCGCCAATATCTCTAGAGTTAAAACTTTGGGAGTGTGCCCTAAGGAGGTGAGCCTAACTCCCCATTCCATAAATGTGGATTATTTACAATTATTTCCTTACAAAAAGTACAGCAGGGAAAGAGGGGGAAAAGCAGCCTTCCAGTGGAGAAACCTGACGCCACTGTCTCAGCCAGATGATCAAGGTCACCATAGACAGTGATGAGCCAGGCTGACAGTGTGTAACCTTGATATGATGTGATGAGAATGACCTTCATCTCTGTGCTCTTCCTCTTCCAAGCCAAAACTGCTGTCTAATGTTGAAAAAACATCAGAGACATGCCAACTGAGGGTTATTTTATGAAGTATTTGTTGAGTATTCCTCAAAACAGTCATGAATACCAAAAATAGTCTGAGACCTGGCATAAACCAGGTGTCATGAGACACAAAGACAAAATATAATATGGTATCTGGATGGTCCTGGGACAGGAAAGGACATCAAACAAAAATAAGGAAATCTATGTAAAGTATGGTTTCTAATTAATAACAATGAGCTGATATTGATTCATTAATTATGACACATGTACCACACTTGTGTAAGATGTTACTAGTAGGGGAAACTGAGGGTGGGCTATATAAAAATATATATTTTCAATTTTCTGTGAATCTAAAAATGTTCTAAAGTAGAAATTTTATTTAAAAGAATTTGGAGGTGGTATCTCATTGTGGTTTTGATTTGTATTTCCCTAATGACAAGTGATGCAGAGCATTTACTCATGTGCTTGTTGGCCATGTGTATGTCTTCTTTGGTGAAATTTCTGTTCATGTCTTTTGCCCATTTCATGATTGGATTGCTTGTTTCTTTGCTGTTGAGTTTCATAAGTTCTTTATAGATCTTAGAAACTAGCCCTTTATTTGATATGTCATTTGCAAATATCTTCTCCCATTCTGTAAGTTGTCTTTTAATTTTGTCGACTGTTTCTTTTGCTTTGCAGGAGCTTTTTGTCTTGATTAAGTCCCAATAGTTCATTTTTGCTTTTGTTTCCCTTGCCTTCATAGATGTATCTTGCAAGAAGCTGTTGTGGCCAAGTTCAAAAAGGGTATTGCCTGTGTTCTCCTCTAGGATTTTGATGGATTCTTGTCTCACATTTAGATCTTTCATCCATTTTAAGTTTATCTTTGTGTATGGTGTAAGAGAATGGTCTAGTTTCATTCTTCTGCACCAGTGAGAATGGTGCAATTAACAAGACAGGAAACAACAAATGTTGGAGAGGATGTGGAGAAAGGGGAACTCTCTTGCACTGTTGGTGGGAATGTGAACTGTGCAGCCACTCTGGAAAACTGTGTGGAGGTTCCTCAAAGAATTAAAAATAGACCTGCCCTACGACCCAGCAATTGCACTGCTGGGGATTTACCCCAAAGATACGGATACAGTGAATCGCCGGAGCACCTGCACCCCAATGTTTCTAGCAGCAATGTCCACAATAGCCAAACTGTGGAAGGAGCCTCGGAGTCCATCGAAAGATGAATGGATAAAGAAGATGTGGTCTATGTATACAATGGAATATTCCTCAGCCATTAGAAATGACAAATACCCACCATTTGCTTCGATGTGGATGGAACTGGAGGGTATTATGCTGAGTGACGTAAGTCATTTGGAGAAGGACAAACATTATATGGTTTCATTCATTTGAGGAATATAAAAAATAGTGAAAGGGATTATAGGGGAAGGGAGAGAAAATGAGTGGGCAAAATCAGAGAGAGTGACACAACATGAAAGACTCCTAACTCTGGGAAATGAACAAGGGATAGTGGAAGGGGAGGCGGGAAGGGGAATGGGGTGACTGGGTGATGGGCACTGAGAGGGGCACTTGACGGGATGAACACTGAGTGTTATACTATATGTTGGTAAATCAAACAGATAAAAAGCTATACAAAAAAATAAAAGAATTTGGGGATACAGGCATGAATGCATCACTCCATTCTATTTCACTGAATGTTGCTGTTTGAGTATGTCAAAATAAATGACATCATTTATTAAATGGAGATTTTATTCTTATGTATTTTTAACCTCATTTCATATTTTCCACATTGTCGTATTTACTTGCCGACACTCACTGTTCTCCAATAGTTGCTGGCAAAAATTCTGTTCTCATCATTTTCAACAGTTGCCATATTTGCAGCAGAATATTTAGCATAAGGTGTGAGTATCATTAATTTGACCTACTTAAAATTGTGTCTGGAGTCAAAATGAGGCTTAAAGTATACAGAGTACTGCTCATTGTCACAGCAAGGCAGTGACAGATCCAGAATTAAAGACCCTATTTGCTGAAACTCTAATTTATTGAACTTTACATTGTACCTAACTCACAAAGTAAATCTTGTGCTAGGTCACATACAGTAAGATATACTTTGTAATTAATGCAATTATTTGAGATGACATCAATTTGTTTTCCTGTTGATACTAACATTACCAGTTGGTTTCTAAAATGAGATTCTGTGTTCTCCAAAAGGAACAAATAGTGACCAAAAGAATATTGGTTTTGTTTACTAAATATCATTGTTCATATGCAAATAACCTCACATGAAGAGTTTTATAGATTGAGAAATTGGGTCATTGTCTGAAAAGTCTTTTGCTTCTTTATTTTTGAGAGGTATGGAGTACCTCTTTCTCAAAATAGCTTTGGTGGTTATAAGTTCAGTGGAGAGTTGAGTATTTGTTAATAATAATTGACATGCAAAAATTGTTTAGAGCAGAAAACCACTGGCCTAGCCTTCCCAAGTGTCAAGAATCTCTTACTTCGTAATTGGAGATAAATCCCTTTGTCCTGGCTTTCAGGGTATCATTTGGAGATATAAACTCCATTAAAGAAAAAAACAATTTCCTCTTATACAATGATCAGAATAAGGTGACACTTTTTAGTCAGTATTAGATATAAGCAGCATTAATGACAGTTGGCATCAAATGAGTAGTTATTCAATAGTCTAAATGTCTTAAAATGGGTTCTGCTCTTTGTTGAATCTGTAGGGTAGATGAATCAGATAGACAATCCAAAATTATTTTAAAAATCTACCCTTTCTTTTTTCTGCCCAATGAATTATTTTTGAAAAATGGGACAATTTTTTGATTTAACATGACACAATTTATAACAAAAATATTTTGGCAACATTTTGTCGGATATGTACTTGATATTGACAAGTAAATACAACAGCAAATATGTATATGTGGTGGGAGGGGCAATGACCTTTGCTAGTGGGATAGTCCTTATCTATTTAATGCAACTAGCAAGAATATTGTTCTCACCCACACAACAATAACTAGATAACCACAAATTGAAACTTGAATTCATCAGAGATCTGAAGTCACAGAGAAAACGAACTTCAAACCTGAAGAGAGACAGGTGCCTACAGGGAGAAACGGACCCCAAATATTTGCTTACCTGGACAGACATCGAAGAAAGAAGTCCATCAACAATTCTTAATGAATTTCCAGGAGCTGAGTCTGGGCTAGTCTGAGAATGTGAAAATCCTTCAGGTCACAGATATAGGAGTGTTGACACACTTTCATAGGCTCTTCTTCAGAAACCTCATCAAGCACTACAGCCTGAGGGGGATGTCATGGAGAATCCTGAGAACATTACCCTGTGGTGCCTCCTGGGGAAGGGAATGGCAGTCTTCATAGACATTCTGCTCATAACTGTCTCCCCTTCTTCTCAAGGGATAAAAGCTCTAATCTGCAAGGGGAAGGCCTTGAAGCTGTTGACCAAGGTCACTGATGGAAATCCTACTGATGATGAGGGAAAGAGAAAAACAAAAGCTCTATGTTTTGTGATGGGGGATGCATTGGTAGGCCCACCACTGAACCTGCACGATACTGTGCTTATCAGAATCACACCTGCAGACCCAACATTAACTTGCCTACGATTAAGACTTAATCGGAACGTTGCACCTATAACACAAAACCACCTTCATTCTTTTTTTAAAAGATTTTATTTATTTATTCATGAGAGACAGAGAGAGAGAGAGAGAGAGAGGCAGAGACACAGGCAGAGGGAGAAGCAGGCTTCATGCAGGAAGCCCCATGTGGGACTCGATCCCAAGATTCCAGGATCATGCCCTGGGCCAAAGGCAGGTGCTAAACCGCTGAGCCACCAGGGACCCCCTATTCTCTTAGAGTTCTGAAGCTCGCAGCCTAAAATCAAGGTGTTGGCAGGGCTGTGTTCATTCTAGAGGTGTCAGAGCTTTTCCTACTTTATTCCTTGCTTGTGGATGGACTCTCCCTCACATAACTCTCACCTCTTCTTTCCATCACTCTATCACTCACCTATACCCCAATCCCTTCTGCCTCCCTCCTGTAAGGATACATGGTTATGTTTAGGGTACAGCCAGGTAAGAGAGGGTAATGAGTCCATTAGTTTAATCACCTCTGTGAGACCTTTTCACCACCTCACATTTGAGAATGGCACATTTTCAGGTTCTGGGGATGAGAATGCTTATAGTGTTTGGGGGACCAATATTCAGTCTCAATTCCATTGCCTCAAAGAGTTGCTCCTTTCCCTTTGGGTTTCTGTTTCCTTGTTTTCTCTATATCTATAACACTATTTGCTGACGCTTCTACCTAACTGAAACACTCTTATCCAAACTGCTAGCATTCTCTTCCATCCTGCTCTCCTGGTCTCAGAAAAATTTTCTTACTTTTTTCTCCTCTTGCTTGAAAGGAGTTCCTGACCTCTTCCATCAAAGATATATAGAATCATCTCTTTAAGGGATCTGAATTTTACCCCCCCACACACACAAAGAAAGAAAGAAAGAAAGAAAGAAAGAGAGAGAGAAAGAAAGAAAGAAAAAGATTGAAGAGGGGAAGGAAAGAAGGAAAGAGGGATGGGAGGGACGAAGGAAGGAAGGAAGGAAGGAAGGAAGGAAGGAAGGAAGGAAGGAAGGAAGGAAGGAAGGAAGGAAGAAAGGAAGAAAGGAAGAAAGGAAAGAAGGAAGGCAGGCTTAATTTTAAGCAGTTCATCTTTTCTGCCTGCCGTAAGCATTTGGAGAGACAAAGGAGCATATTGTCTGACCATCTGCTTGAAATGGGAGGAGAAAAAAATAGGAAGAAAAGACACAAACAACTCACTGCAGTTGAAAGTAGCAGGATCTGAGTTTAAATCTAGGTTCTGCCCCGACTGATTTGGGGCTTTGTGTGTAAAGCGGAGATGGCAATGCCTACCTCACAAAGCTGTTACAAAATGATCAATGAACTTGAAAATGCCATGCAGATATAAAGTTGTATTGTTTTATACGGTTAGGAACAAAACAATTATTCAAGCTCCTCATTCATTTCTGTGCTCCTGCTCTTTTTCTGTTGTTTTTGAGCTGGAGTATAGACAACTGTGGCAGACTAAGCTGGAAATGTATTTTTTTTTCCTCTTTAAAATTGAGGAGAGCACACAATTCCAAAGCCATTTTTTAATTTTTGTGAAATAGCAGTGGATTGACCTGTACTAGGTGATTTTGCTGCAAAGCTATGTGAGACTAACCTCAATGATGCAATTGATTTTTTCATAGTTCCTTATGAAGCCCGTTAGGCAGGTTTCAAGGTGTCGAGTCCATTATTGCATGGAAAGCCATTGGCCCTTTTTATGACTGGCAATATAAGAAGGTTCATTAGCTCCCAGCACCTACACAAAACGAGAGCCAGGGTGGAGGGGCCAGGGCAGGCGCTGGGCAGAGGCTTTTTTTCTTCCTGCTTATTAGCACCTTTTAATGGACAGTAAATCACTACCTTCACTTGCTTGTCATGGACTCCTTTCCCAAGGAACAGACACACACAAAGGGCCTTAGTGACCTGTTCTTTCCCTTCTCAGTGTGGTTGTTAAAAGTTCACAGTGGCAAAGGCAAAAAATGTTTGGAGAACATGGGAGAGGGCAGCTAGGTTTGGGCTTTTGCAGTTACTACTTTCCCTACTCTGTGGCATGGACACATAACATGAACTGGTCAGGGTATTTTTGCTCACTGAGTTAGTGTAAATGTTTTTCAATTTAAGTGTACCTGTTCCCTGTATTTTAAACTATGTTCTCCTAAATAAAAGGTAACTGGGCAGGTATTTAAATTCAGAAGCATTGTTAGAAAGAAAAACTAAAAGCTGTGAAGCATTTTCTTCTGAATCTGCCAGCCAAATTTTGGGGGAAGTACAATTAAAATTCATTCGTGACATGGGAGCTCTAGTCCCTAAATAGCCAAGTTCACAAAGGTCAAGGTGGCTTTTAGATGGCCTGAAAATTCCAGGGATTCTGATTCCATGACTTGGGTTCCATGGTTCAATATTTTGTTCCTTTTTAAACTTTCATCATTTCTTTTTTTTAAAATTAATTTTTATTGGTGTTCGATTTACCAACATACAGAAAAACACCCAGTGCTCATCCCGTCAAGTGTCCGCCTCAGTGCCCGTCACCCATTCCCCTCCAACACCCGCCCTCCTCCCCTTCCACCACCCCTAGTTCGTTTCCCAGAGTTAGGAGTCTTTATGTTCTGTCTCCCTTCCTGATATTTCCCAACATTTCTTTTCCCTTCCTTTATATTCCCTTTCACTATTATTTATATTCCCCAAATGAATGAGAACATACACTGTTTGTCCTTCTCCGATTGACTTATTTCACTCAGCATAATACCCTCCAGTTCCATTCACGTTGAAGCAAATGGTGGGTATTTGTCGTTTCTAATTGCTGAGTAATATTCCATTGGTGGGAATGTGAAGTGGTGCAGCCACTCTGGAAAACTGTGTGGAGGTTCCTCAAAGAGTTAAAAATAGACCTGCCCTACGACCCAGCAATTGCACTGTTGGGGATTTACCCCAAAGATTCAGATGCAATGAAACGTCGGGACACCTGCACCCCGATGTTTCTAGCAGCAATGGCCACAATAGCCAAACTGTGGAAGGAGCCTCGGTGTCCATCATTTCTTTATTTTATATGAAATATATCTTCTTTGGAAAGACATAATATTCAGGATGGGAAGAAACTTATAAAATCCTATCCTCTATACTATACAGTTTCAAACATTTCTGTGCATGTATTTGGCCATGTATAAGAATTTGGTTCATTGTTCCAGGCACACTAGGAACAGTGTTTCTGATTAATGAATACAGTGTAGTCATCGTTTTTAGTGTGCACATATTGTAAAATTGCACAGATTCCTTGAGAAATCTTTAGTAAGTGTCCTGTTGCTCTCAGCATTATTTTCATTTCCCCTCATCCCTCTTTTCACCCTTTTGCTATTCACATAGGAATGCAGTAAACATCCTCGAAGAAGGCACTAATGTGTAGTGTTTAGGCACACGATTTGTGGGATCTCTGGGTTTTAACCTCTGCTCTGTTGACTATGCAGATGGCTGTGAGACCTGGGACACGTTTCACAAGTGCTCTGAGCCTCGAGTTCCTTCACATGAAAATGGGGATAGTACTCCATAGGGCTTTGTGAGGATGGACATCAACACCATTTGTGGCTGTCCACTCCGTTCCTGAGATGCAGTAAATACATTGTTGTGGTGGCCATTCTACATCAGCTCAAGATAGAACTCTTACTTGCAAAAAGCATCCAGCGGGATGCACACGCCTAAGCTGTCCTCCACAAAGCTTGTCCCAATTGACACCACACACAACGTGTGTAGGTGCCAATTTTCACTTAGTCTAATGAACGTTAGGTGTTTCCATTGATAAAAATATTTTAGTAAAAGATATTCTCATTAATTTCCACATCTTTGGTTACTTTTTTTTACACCTATGTGCTTACTCAGCCTTTGTGTATCTTTTTTAGTGTCTTGTTCTGTATGCTTCCACTTTTTTTTCTATTAATGACACCTTCTCTAAGTAGGAAGAATTGTAGTCTTTTTTGTGACATGGTTGTAAATATATATATATTTTTCAAATTGCCACTTAACTTTTCATCCTTGCCTGTGTTTGCTTTTACACACCCATACAGGTCCTAAAATTCTTTGTGTCATCAAATCTATTAGGCTTTTTCTCTGAGATTTCTATCTTGGAGGTCATCGTTGGAAAGTATTTCTCCATGCTCCAGTAGAAATCAGAATGCACTCAAATTTGCTGGTTTATCATGCTATATTTATCTAAAATTGCCAAGGAGTACCTGCTTTTGTGAAAAGATTTCAAAAATGTTATACACTTAAACCAACTGTGCTAAATGTTGACGTGAGCAACCAAAGGTTAGTGTAGTTTTAAGGGTCAATAATTGATGGGAATTCCCAAGTATCAATGTAAAATATTGCAGTGGTAGTTTTTACACTGAAGACAACTGTCTCCATTACGGATTATGCTAAATCAAACATTCCCAGGCATCTGGTAGTATACATACTAGATTTTACCTAGATGGTACCGGGTTTCTGACTAAGCCAGCTGGTCAGATTTCTTGTTACTTTTGGAAAATACCTGAT
Source organism: Vulpes vulpes (assembly GCF_048418805.1). NCBI lineage: Eukaryota > Metazoa > Chordata > Mammalia > Carnivora > Canidae > Vulpes > Vulpes vulpes. The sequence continues at coordinate 68,572,007 of NC_132780.1, forward strand.
GTTTCTAAGAAACTCTTTTATTGTCTAAGATAAGTAAAAGGAACTAATGGACAGATGTGTGAATAGACATAAAATAGTTGGCTAAAAATAATCAGGGATAAAGAGTATTTGAACACATGAATGAACAAGCTGTATCATATATCTATCATCTATAGAAATATATTTACAAATTTACCATTTACACAAAAGTTAAGAATATGTATTATTTTTGAAAGCACATGGAGTGTGTAGCAAGGATAAATGAGACAAGACCCAAAATCCCAATATCAGAAATCCACAGAGGATGTAATTACAGATGGCATCAACATGAAAAAGCTCTTTAGATGATATTGTGTGTAATTACATCGATAAATTTGAAAGCTGAAAAGACATGGACAAATTCATAGATCTGACAGGGTTTCCTGGTAAGGTTTTATCCTCCCTGACTCAGTGGTTGCTAGGTAGATGAAAGCATGCTCTGGCATTAACATGGTCTCTGCGCTGCTTTGTCTCAGCACTGTGACAGTGGCAGCTTCCTGGAGTTTTACTTGATTTGTAGGAATTTCTCTAAACTTTTCATTATTCCTGTTTTCTTTTACGATGTGAACCCCTTCATATTTTCTCCATCTCATAAGTGGAAAATGGTTCAGATAAAATACTTTTGTAGAGCAATTGATATTACTTGGAATATCACTTGGAATCAGTGGATTTGATTACAAAATTTTAGCACCTAAAACTTGAGATAAAGAATTGAAGGCACATGTGTATAAACCATTTAAGGACAAATTTCTTCTGTTGGAAAATACTCCATCTCCAATTCCTTCATGGTTGCTGGCTCATGTATCAGCATGGTACCATTGTGACTGATAAAATGTGCACTCACAGATGTGCCCAGGAGGGGAGGCTGTGATCCACAGGCACTTTATAAAATTGGTTATGGAGGCAGTAGGTAGCTACTATATAACTTGGGAAACAGCAGTTTTTGATTTTCAACTCAACTACTGTCTTCTTTTCTAGGATTTTCTCTTTCTCTTCCTCCTGTGACAAAATTGCGTTTTTCATCTGGGTTACCCACAATATGATTGTATCCTTTAAGATGATTGCTTTTTATGAGGTGGAATGCAGTTGTGTGGTGCCATTTTGAGCCACACTGGGACTACCTTGCTTACTTACTCAAGAACTGCTGCTGTGTGGCATTTACATCTGTCCCCAGGAATCCTAAGGCAGCTGCACTCTGGTGCATGGGGTTGCAGATCACTGCAACCCTGTCTGCTCACATATCATAAAAGGCAAAAGGGCTGTGATTTAAGAATGGCTATGAAATGTAAAATTCTTAGTTTGTGAATGCATTCTCCAATGCTTCTCTGATCAACAAAATCTTATGGAATTTTCATAGAAAATTGTGCTGGTTTCCAAAACTCTCTAGCAACTATCATCAAAGCAATTTCACAGTTTGTTTTTAAAGCCTAAATGAAATGATTGATTATCTTAGTTCTTCCTCTCTAATATCTCAATGGCAACTGCTATCCTTTTGGGAAACAATGTGGGGTAAGTTACTAAAATAAAAGAAACGTTTTAGATTTTTATCCCTGCTCTTCTTCCTCTGAATCCACAGATCCACATACACAGAAATTTGTGTATACATGCACAAATACACATGTACACACATGTGTGTGTTTGCCTTGGAAGGAAGGGAAGGGACCACGGTCTTCAGATGGCATGAGGTCTGGAAGGAGGCAGGCCCGTGACACAGTCGGTGGACAGATGGCTGCACCACTGCTGCCTGTGTTCCCAGTGTGGACTTTCATCTTCCAGGTCACCTCGTGGTCCACAGGATAGATGCTAGAACTCCCTCTCATGCTGAGGCTTGAAGGAGGAGGAAAGAAAGACCAGTGCCTACCACTTCAGTGCCATAGCCCAAGGAGCTTTCCTGGATGCCTTGCTCTGCAGCCACAGCTTAAATCTTACTGATAATTCTGCTCCAAAAGATAGGCAAAATATTCATTGAGAAAATCTCTACCTTTAAGAATACAGTGGGAGAAAAAAGAGAAAAATGAGTACTGGGTAACCACTGGCAGCTACTTCATACATACCTCTTGAGTTTTTTGCTGTGTATATATCATTTATTTAGAATAAAAATAATAAAAAGAAAAACTAGTGTTACAAGACAGTAAAATAAATGACAATGGGAAAAGATAATAGAATAAGAAAGAAAACTAAGGCAACAGAAACTCAAGCTCAACATGAATGACTGAGCTGCAGTAGCCAAGCTGGGGAGTGACAGGGTTCCTGGGTCAATGGGAATCCCAGGTTAGATAGCCCAGGTACTTCCATCACCATAGTGGGATAATGCTCTGCTTTTTTGGGGACATATAATAGGGTTTGTCTTCTGAGAACACATGGTCTATAATGCATTAATGCTCCTCCAGCTGCATGGTACCTGCCCCGTCCCCTCCCCTGCACATTGAGCTCTTACCAGAAGTGCGTGTTATCATTCCTTGTTTGCTGGAACCAGCGTTCTCTCTAACTCCTAAAAGGAACCTGGGAAATAGTTTTTGAATTAATGAATATAAATATTCTAAAGATTCCCTAAGCTCTAAGGCATGTTGATTTAATAAAGATTACATCACTTTAAGCCTAAAATTTGTTGTCTAGATTTGACATAAGAAATGTCATGCAGCCTTATAACCCAGCACACTGATTTTTTTTAAATGATAGTGTTTAAAATCATATGTATGTGTTTTAAGAGAAAGAAGTCTGAAAAAGAAAAAAAAAGGAAATTAAGGCTATAACTACTTGTGATTAAAAAGAATTAAATAAAACAACAGAAGTAGCTAGTTTGAAAAGTAGAAGTGTCAAACAAAGTAAAAGTCCCATTTCCCATTCTGGGGTCTCTCCCCAGGTTGTTGCCTGTTTGTATCTTCTTCCTCCACATTACTCCAGCATATCTATCTACCAGTCTATCTATCTACCTGCTTACTAACATCTATCTGTCTCTATCATCTATGTATCCTTTTAAATTTATAAAAAGTGTTTACTTTGTTAATTAACTGTATTTGGAAGAATTTTCCATTTCAGCACAAACAGACCCATTTTATTCTTTTTAAACACACATACACAAACACTGGATGATATATGTGTAGGTAAAAAATAGCAAAATGAACATAAAACTGTGAAATAATACACACACATTTGTGTGTCCTTCTTGAGCAGAGGCTTCACTAATTTTCTCTCTGTGACCCTATTTTCAGTGGTCCACATCACATATTATTAAAGTCTCTTTCTGAAGGATACCAGGTGGTTTTTAATCGCCTTGCTATCATAAACTATAATATAAATAAATGAATATTCATAGATGACACCACACATTGAGAATGTTATCAATAAGATACATTTGTAATAGAATTCATGTGTTGAAAGTGCTTGTGATGGGTGATATTTCGGTTGATATGGACAAACTGTGCTTTCTAAATTTTGGTCCAATATACTCTCTGACCTACCCATTTGTAGGAATATCCACTAGGTAATGTTGCTCATCCAGGTATCTGAGAGGAAGTTAAAAAATAAAGTAGTGGTACATATTTGAAATCCCACTGATTGTCTATATTTATAGGTGAATAAACCTTGGTACAATACTAACAGTACTTACTTGAGATGTTTTCATTTATTTCAATGTCTTTTGGGGGTTTTAATAAATTTTCTAATTGGTTATTCCTGGTTTACTAAAAATAATTGCAATTAAACTTTAGATCTTGTCGCCTTTCTACTTGCTCTAACTTTTCTAATGTTTTTGGTTAATTCTCTGAGGTTCCAGGTATGTGTGTATATATATATATATATATGTATATACCTGGATGTGTATATGTGTAGATATATTAACATATATATACATATATATGTTAGACATGTTAATATATTCATTTTCTTTATCAGCAAATATAAATATGTGATTGTGTGTGAGAGACAGAGTTTGTGAGAAAGACAGAGAGAAAGTTTATAGAACTGTCATTCTAATTTAATCTTGATTGTTTTTTCTAGTTATTGCTGTGTAAGAATTTTCTTGAAGCCTTATAGAATCTTTTGTTATATTGCATTTCTTTTTGATCTCATAATAAAAGCATATTAATCAATTTTCTAAAAGTAAAGCATCCTTGAATGAACCTAGGTCATTTGGTCATGATGTCTTAATTTTTAAATTAATGTTAATAATGTTAAATTTCATTATATTTTATTCATATTTTTCCTAAGTAATCTACGCGAGATTGGTTGCAGTATTCTATTGACTTGAAATTTTCTGAGATCAATGGCAGCTGGATTAGTTTAAAGAACTATCAAAAGTTTTCCTTTTTCCAACGGTTTGAAATAGACAAATTAATACTGAAATAATTTCACTGTTGGAATTTCCAAATGATTTTTATATGAAATCATCTGGACTTTATTCTTTGAAGAAAAATGTGTAACTGAACTTTACATTATTTCTGTTTTGTTTTGAGTTTCTAGTATCTCTTGGAGCAATTTTGGTTATTTTCCCATAAGTTATGTTTCACAGAAATTTTAAATTAATTTTTATAAAATATACACACATATTAAAATTGCTTTGTAGCTATAATTATATTCTCCTTTACTGTTGTGATTTTTGTGCTTTGAGTAGTGCTTTATCCTTTTCAAAAATAATTATTCTCAGCTCATGGTTTATCCATTTACCACAGGGTTGTTGTTTTTTTTTTTTTTTTTTGTCTCTTTCATGTTTTCTTGCCTTTTCGATTTCCCCAATTGTTCTGATTTCCTTGCTTTAATGTTGTTGCTCTTAAAAAAAAAAAAGAAAAAAAAAACTCCAAAACTTAGCACTACATGGTAAGCACAGTTAAGGAAAAAAAAATTCCTATTTATTTGTGTAATAATTTTAGACTATGAATTTTCCTATGAGTGTAGTTTTAGCCATATCCAATAAACTTTAATGTATAAAGTTTTCAACTATCCATTAATTTAATCTTATAAATTGTGCTCTTTTGATCCCTTACTTATATTATTAAGTTTGTGTTTTTGCTTTCCCAGGGAATAGAATTCCAATTTGCTATAGTTCCTGAAATGTGTGATTTTGGACTTAAGATTGCTGTTCTCTGCTACATAAGTATTTATGCAGAAAGCTTTACTGAACATTGTGCCCCCTCGCTATCATACAGTGTTTCCCTCGATCTCATTTACACCTTCTGCCCATGGAAAACCCATTCAGCTTTCTTTCTGTGAAGACTTTTCCTGGGGATTTTTGGCAACCTTTTGTACTTAGCAAATAGTAACATTTCTTTTTAACTCAGTCTTCGAGTTAACTTTATTTTAATGAGTTTGTTCTGTATTTATGTATTGATGTAGAGTAAATATTTGGACCTAATTCTGAAATCCTGAATCATTGTGGTTTTGATTACCTTACCCATAATTTGACTGTATATTTAATAAGGCTCAATGCACTCCACAACAGAAAACCAGTTTCTCCCATGAGGTCCTGCAGAGTTAGAAACATCCATGTTAGCATTTGAAGAATGGATTGTCTGCCTGCAGGTAGTGATACCTGCACTCTATGTCAGGTAGCCTTGCTAATCCAACAAAAATTCACCCCCTAAAATGCATGGAGTAGCTGGCCTTATTAAATTAGCATTGCCTGTGTTTGCTTCTAGTATTGCATCCCTATCCATTAGTTACTATTTGAGGAGAAAAGGAGGCCAGTTGAAGAAGTTGGCCATTCTCTCCACGTCTTAGTGTGTTTCTAGGCCAGTATCAAAAACAGAAAAATCAGGGACACCTGAGTGGCTCAGTGGTTGAGCGTCTGCCTTCGGCTCAGGTCATGATCCCTGGGTCGTGGGGTCGAATCCCACATCAGGATCCCTGTGGGGAGTCTGCTTCTCCCTCTGCCTATGTCTCTGCCTCTCTCTGTGTGTCTCTCATGAATAAATAAATAACATTTTAAAAAGGGAAAAAATCATATTCTGGAACCGATTTCCAAGATTATTCATGTTGTAAGCTACTAATAATGCTGTGTCCTCCAAAAGAAAAAAGATTTTGAATAATCACTTCAAAGTGGTCACTGAGAGTAGTAACAGAAATGTAAAAGGTCTGTTTAATTCCATAAGTAATTTGTGGTGCTTTTGACAACTGATAGAAATTTCTTGCGATTAAGCACTAATTCATTTGTCAGCTAGTTTGCTTTATGGACTTCCTGGATATTCTTTTTTTCTCATCTATATTTTATCACTTTTGTTAAGTAATTAAAGTTTCCTAAATAGCTTGTGTTTCGTTGTGTGCTTTATCTACGAATTACAATGAATTTGCTGTATGCCTCCCTCGAGGATCTATTTCTGAGCACCACAGGCTGCACCCTCCCCAGGTCCTGCTTCCCTGCAGCTCCCACCCAGGAAGTGGCACCTCCTGCTGGTGCAGCTGCCAGAGCTGCTCGCCCACTGCTTCCTGCTGGGGTCACAGGAAACGGCTTCCCTCTGCAGATAAGCTTCCACAAGATTCTGGTTGTGGGAACAGAATCTGGGGGAGAGCTGGTGCCAAGACACAGGACACACACGCTTGTGCCCAATTCCCCTCCAGACTCGCTCTGATCAATGTCATGATCTCTTGTTTGTATTATGTCATTGCACTGGAGAGCACTGAAGTGGATGCACGTGGATACTGCTGTGCATACAGAGTCTGTGCAGGAGGACGACCTCATGGTTCTGGGAAGACACTTTGGAGATGGTGAGAGGGTGGACTTCACTACAGAGGGACACCTCCTTTCTGCCCACAAGCCTGTCCCCAGACACACAACAGGGAAGAAACTCAAACCATGATTCGGCCTTTGTCCCTCTGCTGCTGCACTAGCCTCTACACACTGTCCCTGTCCTGCCTCTCTCATGCCCTGATTGTCATTTGGTCCCTTGTCTGTGAGAGGATGGGCCTCCTTGGCCAGACTTCACAGATGCTGAGCCTTCCTGGCACCTGCCCTGCCCGGCCCTCGACTCCTACCAAACCCAACTGCTGACTTAGAGCAAAGCTTCTTTGGTCTCCTTTTAAAGTTTTATTTATATTTGTGTTTGCTTGTTTTAAAAGCTTTTTTTTTTTTTAATTGTCCTTCATCCCATTGATAGTAGCCTCATTTTCTCCCCAAATAGTTCTTCTTGGAAATTGACAACATATATAAACCAATTAGAAATGCTTCATCATGCTCTGGAGCGCCAGGTTCTATGTGAACTGGATACAAGGTCCAAACGTTTGTAATCAGATTAGTGAGTGGTATTTTATTGTTCTTTTTTTTTAATTAATTAATTTATTTATGATAGTCACAGAGAGAGAGAGAGAGAGGCAGAGACACAGGCAGAGGGAGAAGCAGGCTCCATGCACCGGGAGCCCGACGTGGGATTCCATCCCGGGTCTCCAGGATCGCGCCCTGGGCCAAAGGCAGGCGCCAAACTGCTGCGCCACCCAGGGATCCCTGTTGTTCTTGTTGTTAGTTTGAAATTACAGTTGAAACTCTACGTTTGATTTTCAGGTACAGCAACCATATTGAATAGCATGCATTTTTAACAGTCTGTAGCAAGGGTATCTGAACAGTTCATTTTTCATGTGTATCTTTCATTGAAAGAAAGTTTGGTTTCAAGAAAGAATGTTTAGAGCTTTTAAGACTGGTTCTTGGTACAACTCTATACCTCTTGTGTACCATAGCAACATGGTGGGTGCAGATTCCCCAGGGTCATCTCTTCCCACTCATCCAGGGTGGCTTTATCCCGCTAATGACTTGGAGGTATGACTCTCCTTGGATGTACTGCATGAACAGCATTTTCTAGAGCATTGTAAGGTAGCAACTAGAAAAGGCAGTATATTTTCCTAATGTTTGCCTGGTGATAGCACTACCGTATTGTTGTTAAATCTTTTTTTTTTTTTTTAATAATTTGTGTTTTTTTAAATCACATTTTTGGAGACAAGTGAGTACAATTGTATGAGTGTTGTGGCAACGCCTGTTTTCATTTGTAAATTGCTAAGTATGCACACGAGGCAAGACTTCTGATTTTTTGGAGGGTTGAGTCTTAATTTTTACTTGTCTTAGAATATTAAGATTTGCTTGCCTTTTATTGACTTTCATTCTGAGCTAGATGTGCAGGGGTGTACTGATAGTTTATGTATATGTGTTGCAGGTAGTTATCTAAATGATAAAAAGCTATGTTCACAAGGAAGAAACAAAAGTGGGCTTGGGTTGTCCCTTCCACTACTGAGTAATGTTTTTCCCTTCCTCTGTATCTGTTTCTTTATCCATAAAATAATGGCATCTCAACAGATGTTTTATTAGCATCTGGCATTAGTTATCTGTGTCCTTCATCTTTGGTGAACAAAAAATCATCCCATTTTTTTTTACATTAGACATCTAACAAATATAAAATTATAAAATTATAAAATATACTAAACATCATAATGACATTGGACATATTTAAAAACTTTCAAAATTCAAAGAAAGGGCCCACCATAGCCAATAGGAATCCACAATCTGAACTTGATCGGTTTATAAAAGATTATTTCCAGTAAAAATTCTGAAGTTTAACATATGTATTAATAGAACTAACCTATTTATATATACACATTTCTATTATTAGTGATGTATGTGAATATTTGATGTGAAAGAATATTCATATTTGGAATAAAATTTTCTAAGAATGTTACATGTTTTTAATCATGACCAATTGGAAAACTCATTCCTGGAAATAATTGTAAACTTGCATGTATTTATCCTGGCATTATTTTGATTTTCTCTTTTATTATCTCGGTTAATTTTCTCTGGTAATTAAAAAAATTGAATTATAACAATGAGAGTGGCATCATTCTATGAATTATTACTTAACAACAAAGTTTTAAACATCTGGGAAGTGAGTAGCTATTTATTTGGGTTTTAGTGATTATTCATAAACGTTCAACAAATAAATAATAAAGGATAATTTTATTTACCAGCTATGGAACTGTTCTCCAGCAACATTTTTCTTTGATCTCTGCCTAATTTTCTTCTTGTAAAAATTTGACATCTGACCTTTATTAGCAGCTTGTTTTTTATAATCATTTAGTAAAACCTGAAAATTCCTTTAAAAATCCAAGTATTCTAATCCAGAAAGAGCTAATTAATTCCCAGGTGAATTGATATTCTTTTGTCTGAGCTTATTTTTTTTGAAAAAGATTTTTAAATAAAGTATATATAAAAATAATTACCATCCTCCACATACAAAATTCCACATACAAAATTAAAGGATATTCTCTGCATTCACTAACCTTGCTGCTTATTTAGAATAACTCCAAAATTAGTTTTGGAGGTTGGAACACGGTTGTCTGAATGTTCTAAGTGACGGTTGACTTTTGTCTTGTGTGTGTCTGTCTATATGTGTGCATGTGTGTGTTAACAACCTACTATTATCCAGAGCCTGAAGAGCTTGGCAGTCAACCCATATAATACTATTTGGGACCAGAAATGAGATGTGCTTATAAAATAATGAAATTTATTTCATTTGATCTTCTGAACTGTTCCTAGAGTCAATTCATTCAGAAACATTATAAGACCACTTTGAACAATGCCAGATTCATTGTAATGAGTGCATAATCTTTTATAATGAATACTTTAAATAGAGTTGTAAATGATAGAACATCAATTTAGATTGACCTAAGTCAAAACATAGTCTATCAGATCAAATGACCAAAGAGACTGTCTGGCTCCACGCATGGCTTGACCAAGGGATTCAGATGTACCTGCTCTTGTTTCTACCTCTCAGCCTACTTTGAACTATGTTGACTCCACTTAAGCTCTATAACCAGAAGTCCAAGCCCAACTGAGATTTTGCCTCTACATGATTGCTTCAGAAAGATCCTGGGGCCCACTCTCAGAGGATCAAATTGGATCTAAGGGGATAGAATCACATTTTTTATTTGACAGATCCTAGGCCATGGATCTATCACTAAATCAACTGGGCAAGGGAAGTTTAATATGTCCTTGGTCAGATTTGTGCCACATTCTCCATCCCTTGGCTGGTGCTGAAGCCCCACTCCAATGCCAGCAGCAGAGGAGCAGGGCACTTATTTGTTTCCTCAAAGCAGATCTATTAACTTAATAAAGGAAAACGGATGTTGGCTTTGGTGGAGCAATAAAATTGCCTACAAAGTGATGCATTTGAAGCCAAAGTTTTTGGTTTATATTTTTTGTTTTGTTTTGTTTTTAGAGAGAAAGTGTGTGAGTGCAAACAAGGGGTGGGGAGGGGCAGAGGGAGATGGAGAGAGAGAATCTTAAGCAGGCTCCATGCCTAATGCAGAGCCTGACAGTGGGGTTGGATCTCATGATGCTGAGATCATGACCTGAGTCAAAATCAAGAGTCAGAGGCTTAACCACCTGAGTCACCTTGGTACTTTTGGTTTATATCATTAAAGAATTTCTTACCATTATTGTATAGTAAACAATAATGTGAGAATTTACATATGAAGGTCTGCAAAAAAAGTGAGTTTTAAGATTACATTTATTAAAGTATTAAGGAAATATGTGGATTCAAATTCATATTTGTAATAACTTTTATTTCCTCTCCATTCATCATACTCTGTAGAAAATCCAGGTAAAGAGCTGGTTTCACTATTATTATTTCTTTATTTGTTTAGGAAAACTACACTTAACTACTTAGGCACAGTTCTGTGTTTAGAGACTTTCCCAGTATGACTTGAAAATTAAATAGTCTAATTTTTTCATTATTATAAATTTAGTTAAAATCTGTGGAATATCCATATTTTTCATGTGTTTGTGTTAGAAGTTTCACTATATGGTGCCTTACTTTTTCTTACAATCAACTTGTTGCTATATTTTTGTCTGATAAGATACAGATTCATACTTGGAGAATTTATTATTAGGAAAGTGACAATTAAGTGTCCATTTCTTTTTTTTTTCATACTCTATATTTGGATTAACCCCAAAGCATCCTTTTTCTTAGGGAAGTCACTAGACTACTCACTGTTTCTCTCTTTTCATTATAAAGTTACATAATACCACTTATTTTCTAATTTCTTATTTTACTAAGCTATTCAATCCATTATTTCAGGATGGTGTCCTGAGAGAATGCAGAGAAAGGATTAGTAGAGATAAAAGAGGAAATAGCCTTGATTACCAAGGAAGTTAAGAGTAGGGTTTTGAGGACTGATTGGTCAAGTTTTGCAGTGTTGGTATTTGTGTTATATAGTAAGTGGAATTACATTGAATGCCTCAGATATGTATTATTTTTATCTAGATTTTTAGTATTAATGTATAAAAAAGCATTTAAATCTGATAAACATTATCTTCTTGGTATAAAATACATTATTTCATTCTTTAATGGATTTTGAAAAAATATGTAGACTGTGGATATAAAGTAAAAAGCATATTTTTATTTTGTTTTTATTATTGAGTTTACTTTTTGGTCTTTTATGCTATTTACATACTTCTAAAAAATCCTATTGAAATGATTTTAATGGGTAAAATTTGAGAAGAGAAAAGTTGTTACTATTGTATATAATTTGTTTTCACTACTTCAACAGTTTCATATGGAAAACACATCCATTAGCTAACTGCTAATGTGTAAAATTGGAAAATTTTCTATTTCTATAAATGAAAAGCTTTAAGAAAATATTCCTCAGATAAGAAAAGGGGAAATAATTTTATAGTAATTTGCCATTATTATTTCCTTTCACTACCTATTTGTAAAAATAACCAGTCACTAATTGTGAGAGAGATGGTACATTTTATCTGAAGATTCACATGCTCCTGTTTTTTTGTTTTGTTTTGTTTTGTTTTGTTTTTTTCAGATGCTTGTGTGGGACTTTCTGTGTGGTTCTGGCCAGTGAGCTATGAGAGTTCATAGTGGTAAAGGCCAGGTGCCTCTCTCTATCTCTCTTCCTTGCCCACAAAAATTTCGGAGGCCACATGTGCTATATGGCACAGCCACAAGATGGAAGATAGCTGGTCTACCTAATTTGTGCTTTGCATAAGTGACAAATACAATCATATTTTGTTAAGCTTCTGATGTTTTGAGACTTGAGCATCCTGGCATGTAAAATTGATCCAGATTCACACTTCAAATTTTGTTTAAAATATTTGTCTGACTTTCAATTTTTAAATATTTCATGTATAATTTTTATAAACAAAACTTAGGGAAAAAAACACTCAGTGCCATCAAAATTAGTACTATTATCCTTTTGATGGTCCAACAACATTGCCCATTTATATCTCTTAAGACTCCCAGGATATGAGATTGCCACACCAGTTAGTCATGCCAACTCTTTTTATTTCTAAAATCTTTGCTAGTAAGAAAAGTCTAATGGTCTCTGGCATTGCTTTATTTGCACTGATTGATACTGATTCAGATTTTGTCTTGGAGTCACAAGTAAGTGATACTTTAATTGTGTTGTACTTTGTTCTTTTTGTTTATTCATCTTTATAACAGATTAGTACTTTTCCTATTAATTTAATTTTAATTATGAAACGTTCCAGAAGTATGAAGGGTTATAAGAAAGGTAAAATAAAGAATACTAGTGAAACTGCCATCCAGATTAAGGAATAATAAATGCAAAGGACTGTTAAAATCATCTGTGTTAACTTTATAGCTCTCATTATACAATCAGCCATATTTCCCTCCTGACTTCCTAAAATTAACCGTGATCTTGAATTAGGTGTTTAACATTCAGATTTATTTCTTTATATATTTACTTAACACATACATAAATTATACAATTTATGATATATGTGTTGATGTAGAACAGTAATTTACTAAAGTTTTAGTTGTGTCAAATATTCTGTGCTCTAATTCAATTTTGTGCCAGTTCTTAGCAAGTAGTGGGTATCTTATAAATTTAAAATTGAATTTGGGAAATGTTACGCATTACTTAATTTAGGATTCACAAAGTTGCCTAAAATATTTGTGTAAATCTTCATCCAAGTATATGTATATATATGTGTATATGTAATTATGTGTATATATATTATTATATATATATATATATATATATATGCTTTTCTCTTGGGATTGTTTGAGATTATTTTTCTTTCTTCTCTAAGCATGACTTTCTATTTTCTTAAATGTAGATCATAAAAATCAGAAATATTTACTCTCCTAAATAAAGGTAACAATTATTGTTCTAACAGTCAATCTTTAAATTTATAAACTAGTCACTACATAAGTTTTAGCCACAACCCATACTGTATTTCAGATCCTTGTCAAGGAATATAGTCGAATACTACAATTTAACAATTTATAAGTTTTTGAAAACCACAATGTGATATACAATAAAGTAAGAAGCACTAGTGAGGACTTTGAGAAATTGGACCTCTCAGACATTGCTGGTGGGATTGCAAAATGATGCAGCCTCTTTGGAAAGCAATTTGGGGGTTCCTCAAAATGTTAAACATACATTTACCATACAATCCTGCAATCCCACCTCTAGGTGTTTATCTTAGGGAATTGAAAATATACATTGACACAAAATATCTATACAGGAACGTACAATAATATTATACCTAATAGATAAGAAGAGAACAACTCAAATGTATATAAACTAATGAATAGATAAATCAAATGTGGTATATCCATAAGATGGAATATTATTTAACCATAAAAGTAAATGAAATACTAGTATATGCTATACATGGAGAGAACTTGAAAGAATTATGCTAAGTGAAAGAAGTCAGAAACAAATGAACAAATATTGAATGATTCCACTTTTATGAATGTTTAGAATAACTATATCCATGGAAACTAGTAGATAGATTTGTGTTTGCTAGAGGTGGGAGGAGAGTGGGAAATGACTACTGACAGGTATGGGACTTATTTTGGGGATGATGAATGTTATGAGATGAGATAATGTTGATGGTTGCACACCTGTGTGAACATACTAACAGGTCATACCCTCCCCCCATATTGTATCCTTGAAAAAATTGATTTTATAGCATGTGAATTATAGCTCAATAAATCTTTTTTTTATAGCAGCAATGTCCACAATAGCCAAACTGTGGAAGGAGCCTCGGTGTCCATCAAAAGATGAATGGATAAAGAAGATGTGGTTTATGTATACAATGGAATATTACTCAGCCATTAGAAATGACAAATACCCACCATTTGCTTCGATGTGGATGGAACTGGAGGGTATTATGCTGAGTGAAGTAAGTCAATCGGAGGACAAATATTGTATGGTCTCATTCATTTGGGAAATATACATAATCATGAAAGGGAATAAATGGGAAAGGAGGAAAAATAAGTGGGAAATATCAGAAAGGGAAACAGAACATGAAGACTCCTAACTCTGGGAAACGAACTAGGGGTGGTGGAAGGGGAGGTGGGTGGGGGGTGGGGGTGACTGGGTGGCGGGCACTGAGTTGGGCATTTGACGGGATGAGCCCTGGGTGTTATTCTGTATGTTGGCAAATTGAACACCAATAAAAAATAAATTTATTATTAAAAAATCTTTTATTTAAAAAATTCAGAACTATATCATTGAAGTGCAGAAATTTTTTCACTTATTTACTTGATCGGTTTATTGGATTATTATTGATATATCTCTTTTCCACAATCCATTTAGAGAATATTTGTTAGTTTATGATCCATAAGAAGCTATATCTTATATAAAAGTGTGAAATCATATTTAAAAATGATTCATTATTATACTTGTGCCATCACTCTGTAGAGCACTGTCATTTCCATCAGCTGCAGCTCTGAGACTTATATTCCCCAAAAGGAATAATCAGGCTAATGAGGACAGATACTGCCTACCTCACAGAGTTGCACCATCTGTCCCTAGACTCTTATTTTACATAAGGTTAGATGATTTGAATCCCACACCTAAGCTTTCTAACTTTGCTCCTAGTCTGAACTCCTTGACAAATTTAATACTGGCTCAAGAAAAAGACCTTGGGAGTGAGACTGCATGCATCCATATCACGAGAGAAAAATTATTTTGGATTTCACTTGTAGGCAGAGAAGTCTTGTCACTAATACATTGGAACTCAGGAACCCTAGTCCACAATATTTCCAGACCAACTTTTGGGACACCAACACTTGCTCAGAGGTAGATTCCTTCACCGGAGCTGCTTCTAGAATAATGTAAGCACCATAAGATTCTGTACCAAGAAGGGGTATTTTGAGAATGCAAAATTCCTTATTAGAATGCAGCCCAGGAACTGTTTTCAGAAGCACTTGTCATCTAAAAGAGTATTACCATTTATTTGATAAAGGGGACCAGATATCTTTTTAGAACAGAAGTCCCTTGGCAGGTAGTCTCAGAATACGGTAGTATTTTCAGGAGTACTCATAAATGCTTGAGTGTAGGGAAACAGTGATTCTGGAAATGGTGCACCTTCAGACAAATCTGTGCACTTCTGAATGGCTGTTCTGTGTACTTAAATCAGTGATACATGGTATCATGCCATTATCAGGATGCTCAGAGTCAAGCAGGGCACATGTATGACTATATAAGTAAGGTGTAATGAGGGAAAAGGTGTAACCAAGAATAACATAAAGAGTGAAGCAAATTAAATGCATAAACAACTATTATTTGCCAGGTATAGAAGAGGGATACTGGAAAAATAAATATTGGATGTGAGCTCCATAAATGAGTGATCAGGGAAGGGAAGGATGTTTTCATTTGAGTTAAACCAGGGCAAAGGCATGGGAGAAAGATGGATTTGTGAACAAAAAAGTGGTGAAAGTGTAAGATGCTTGAGGAAGAGCACTTTTGCAACATAAAGCCAAGTTACAAGGGGCATTATAGATACTAAGGATTCTCTTTCTTATTTCTGGAAGGCATTAACAGCTATTTGTAGTGTTTATAATGATGAAAAACTTCAAACACACAAAAGCAGGGAGTAAGTTGCTACATACCTATCACATAGCTCCAAAAATTATTAACTCATGTTTAATCTTGTTTATCTATATAAAACAACAAAAACACACATATTCTCCATCTCCAAGATTATTTTGAAGTGAAGACGAAGTATCAATATTTTTAACCATAAATATTTAGTGTATATCTCTAAAAGACAAGGACTCTGAAAGAATATAACCATACCATGATCTTACCTGAAACAATAAAAATAAATTGCAATATTAACAACAATGTGGTTGGTGTTCAATTGTCTCATAATTTTTATTTATTTATTTATTATTATTTTTTATTTTTTTAAAAGATTTTATTTATTTATTCATGAGAGACACACAGAGAGAAGTAGAGACATAGGTAGAGGGAGAAGTAAGCTCCTTGCAGGAAGCCCAATGTGGGACTCGATCCCCAGACTGGGATCACGCCCTGAGCCAAAGGCAGGCACTCAACCGCTGAGCCACTTAGGCATCCCTGTTTCATAATTTTTAAACTTATTTTTGAAGTTGGTATCAAAGTGAAGTTCAGACATTGTCATTACTGGATGTGACTCTTAAACTTCTTAAATTGACAGGCACACCCAACTCATGTTTTCTTTGCAATTTTATCTGTTGATGAAACTATGTCCTCTGTCATATAGACTCTGTGGGGAAGTCACTAATTGCATGCCTGTAGAATCCTTCATATATTCATCTCACCCTGAATTTTCTGCAAATTGGAAGTGAGATCTAAAGGCTTAAGGGGAAATCAAATTTCAGTAAGAATACCTCTTAGAAGGTGTTGTCTGCTTCCTTCTGTCAGGAAATGGTTATATTACTTTTGTGATGAGAAATATTTATAAGGATGTTTATAACTTTGGTCCACAGTTTTATTAGATATCATAAAATGGTAATAATCTAATTATTATTCATTTATTCATTCTTCATTAATTAGCTAGGTCACTTCTCTGAAGAAAACTTATCACATTTGGTTATGCTGTGATAAAGCTTATGAAAGAAAGGCAAAATAAAGGTTTGATTTTTTGCTAGTTTTCTTTCTTTTTTTTTTTTTTTTGCTAGTTTTCAAACTAGTGAGTGGGTTCCCTAGTGTCTTGGTAAGGTGACAAAAAAGCTTATTTTTTTCATTTACTTTAGATCTAAGAGATTTAAACAAATTTGTGGCACTCAATCGACTATGGTTTACACTTCATATTTTGACTATTTTTGACTGATGAAAGCCTCTCCAATTTGGCTACTGGGTCTTTTCATAAACATTTTTATGAAAATATGGAATGCATATCATTGAATTTGCATAAATTAGAGTACTCAGTTCAAAGAAACAGAATGTTACCAAAACCCTAAAGGTTGACATTTGCTAAGTGCTAAGTGCTAAGTACTGAGACAGGGGTGGAAGGCAGTACTGGAGATAATATTTCTGCTCATTTCACAAAACCATTTCCGTGCATTAATTTTTACTTGGTAGAATTAGAAGTCTAGAGTCTTCCTTCCATTAGAACAATCTGGTTTTGGAATATATTGATTGATTTCTAAAGGCATTCTAGGACCTGGAATGACTAATATTTGTAGATAATGAGCCATTTTTTAGAGAGGAAAATTTCCTTTCATAACTTATTCTTGTATGGAGAGCTCCCCCTTACATAACCTATTCTTGACAAGGTGTTGCTTCTCCTATGTGAGTCATAGCTCTGTATTCTAATTTGAATGTTGTTTGCTAGCCTTAGCTGTTTCAGGGAATGAAATCAGTTGAAGAATTTGCAAACAGGAAAATAAGTTGTGGTGAAATGTGAGAAACCAATATTTATGAAACATTATTATCTGTACAGCCTTTGGCATTTTCCATGGGTATCACAACTAGCAGTTACCAGAAGTCCCTGGGCAAGTAAAATTCTCCATCTCATCTGATAGAAACACTGAAGTTTTAAAAAGAGTAAAGTGACACATTCAGGAGCACACAAATGGCAAGTTGTTGACCCTAGAACTGAAATCCTTTAAACTGTAACACACTTTTCTTTACAATATGCCTTTGTTCTTCTTCATTCTCAGGCTGCCATAAGAAAGATTGTGCTCACAGTCTCTTGAAGTGGACTGGAAACTTGCCCCAAAGTATTCTGATATATCTCATTGATAAAAATCAATGAGTGTCCACAAAAGTCAATTCTATTAAATTTATAATGTTACACTATCTCAAATTATCAATACTTGTCTATATCTATACAAGTCACTGAAGATGTAGGAAAGACACTGAGAGATATTCCATACATTGCTTTGTCAATACTTACTCTGCCTACAGGTTAATCATTACAAAGGACTGTGAGGCTCTTTCATTATAATTGAAATCACAGAACCAGTCTCAAGAAAGGTCCAGAAAGATATCTTCACAAGACATAGGACATTAATCTATTGGAAGGCTGCTTCTCCTAGGGTTACTTGGAAATAGGCAGAATCATTGGAGACATTTTCTCTTGGATAATCTGGCTTCTAATGTTCATGACACATTTGGAGTTTCACTAAGGATATATATGGGGAAAATAAGTAACAATCCTTCTCTGTTCTCACTGTGGAGCCCCCTATCATTTCCATCCTCAGTAGTATCCAAAGGTAACTGTCTGAAGATCCACATCAGTGGCTGAAATAATTGTCAGAGAAGGTGAGCATATTACCTTTGCCAAAGGCGACTAAACTTCAGTATTCCCTGTGGCTTCCATGTGTTCTGTATTTGTATCCCATGCTGATTTTGCCAATAATGCTTTTCACATGAATAAATCACTGTTTTGTTGAAGATTTTTACCACCCATTGATAATTTTACTTTTAATTAGTAAAATATAGGGTTTTTTAAAAAGATGTATTTAGGGACACCTGGGTGGATCAGTGGTTGAGTGTCTGCCTTCCGCTCACGGGATCCAGGATCGAGTCCCGCGCTGGGCTCCCTGTGGGAGGCCTACTTCTCCCTCTGCCTGTGTCTCTGCTTCTCTATCTGTGTCTCTCATAAATAAATAGATAAATCTTTTTTAGAAAGATGTTTTTATCTTATATTTATCTTAGAGAGAGAGAGTGTACATGAGTAGGGGAGGGGCTGAGAGAGAGGGAGAGAATCCTCAAGCAGACACCCTATTGGGTGCGGAGCTTCCATGTAGGGGCTCAATGTGGTGGCTCAATGATGGGCTTGTTCCCAGGACCCTGAGATCATGACCTGAGCTGAAGCCAAGAGCCAGAGGCTTACCTAACTGAGTCAGCCAGATGCCCCCGTAAAATATAGTTTTTAACAAGACGAAGAGGTTTATCAGAAACAGATTGTGAATTGAATGTTCTGTTCTGTGGGGCTGCTGATCCATGGGTTCTTGTTTACTCAAATCAGAACGTAATAGGGAAGCCCTTTGGAACAGGTGACAGAAACAGAGTTTTTCTTCTCAGTTTTAACATTTGAAAAAATCTCACCCAGGGGACACCCCAGCCTAAATGTGACTCATGCATATGCCTCACTGTCTACAAAGAACAGCTGCTGCTCCGTGTCTTCATTCTCCAAGGACGGCCAGCTAATACCTCCATTAGTCCTCTTCTGTTGTAATTCAGTAACTGAAAATCAATTCATCCACAAGGAAATGGAATTGATGGAACATTATCTTTTAGATCCAGATGATCTTCTTGTTTTCATCCTTTAAAGATAATCTCTGTCATCATTGCATATCCTTGCAGAGTATGTTCAAAGTGAGAGATAGTACCAGATAATCTAGGCAATTTGTCGTTGGATTATCATATGTTTAACAGAGAGTGCAGCTGTACTAAATAGTTTTGCTGGCCTTGAGAGCATGATGTGGAGTTTGACATCTTTATTTTTCATTTATCCCCATAAGAAAGCTAGAATTTGGACAATGGAAGAGAAAAGTCTGCAAAATCACCACCCTCTCTCTTCTCAGGGCCATGTGGCCTTTCAAGAAATTAGGAAATGGGTTATCTCCTTTCTTCACTTTGTCAAAACTTTGTCTCAGAAAAGACTTTGTAGATTACTTAATGTAAAGGTACAGGCATGTAGTTGGTGCTCCATAAATATGAAGGATGGATGGATGGATGGATGGATGGATGGATGGATGGATGAATGGATGGGATTCCCAGGAAATTAACTTGCATCGATTTAAAAAAATCTATCTATCTATCTATCTATCTATCTATCATCTATCTATCTATCTATCTATCTATCTATCTATCTATCTATAGATTTTATTTTTATAGCAGCTTTAGGTTTACAGAAAAAAATGAACATAAATTAAAGAGGAAGCCTATATATTCCCTATGCCCCTACTCTTGGATTCCTATTATTATTAACATCTTGCATTGATGTGGCACATTTGATTGATGGACCAATACTGATACATTATTATTAACTAAAGTCCATAGGACTTTGATTAGGATTGACTCTTTGAGTTGTAAAGATCTATGGTTTTTACCAAATTCATAATGTCATGTATTTACCATTACAGAATACTTTCACTGCCCTAAACACCTGAGCTTCAACTATTTATCCTTCTCACCTGTCTCTCAACTCTTGGCAACCATTGATCTTTTTATCTTTTCTAGAATGTCATATAGTTGGAATCATGTAGTATGTAGCCCTTTCAGACTGGCTTCCTTCACTTAGCAGTATAAATTTAAGGTAAGATTCTCTCTGTGTGTGTGTATGTGTGTGTGTGTGTGTGTGACTTGATAGCTCATTTCTTTTTATCACTGAATAATATTCTATTGTATACATGTACCACAATTTCCTTATCCATTAACTGACTGATGAACATCTTGGTTGTTTCTACATTCTGGCAGTTATGCTTCTATAAGGAGTCATGTGCAATTATTTATACTTGGATAAATACCTGGGAATGTGATTAATGGATTATGTGGTAGGGCTAAGAAAGCTTTGTAAAAAATTGGGACTGTCTTCCAAAGAGATTTCCATTTTGCATTCCCACCACTAGTGAATGAGAGCTCCGGTTGCTCTACATCCTTGCCAGCATTTAGATCAGTGCTCTGGATTTTTACTATTCTAATAGGTGTGTCATATCTCATTGTTATTTTGATTGTGCAATTCCATAATGACTTATGATATTGAGTATTTTTCAAATGCTAACTTGTCTCTGTATATCTTCTTTGGTGAGGTGTCTGGTCAAAGTTTTGCCCACTTTTAATTGGGTTGTTGGTTTTACTGTTGAGTTTCAAGTGTTCTTTGTATATTTTGGATACAAGTCCTTTATTAGATAAGTGTTTTGTTAATATTTTGTCCTGATCTGTGGCTTATCTTTTCATTCTCTTAACAGTATCTTTTGCAGATCAGAAGTTTTTAATTTTAATGAAATCCAACTTATTAATATTTTTATAGGTAATACATTATTTTATTTTTTTATTTTTTATTTTAATTTTTTTTAAGATTTTAAAAATTTATTCACAAGACACACACACAGAGAGTCAGAGACATAGACAGAGGAAGAAGCAGGCTCCATGTAGGGAGCCTGATGAGGGACTCAATCCCAAGACCCCAGGATTATGACTTTAGCCAAAGGCAGATGCTCAACCCCTGAGCCACCCAGGCATCCCAAAATTGCCTGAGGATTTTGAATCATAGTTATAAAGCCTTAAATAATCACACCTATAGGAAAATGTATATGCTGAAGCAGGAGCCCAACATGGGGCTCAATCCATGACCTGAGATCATGACCCAAGCTGAAAACAAGAGTTGACTATTTAATGACTGAGTCACTCAGGTGCCCCCATAGGTCATGCTTTTTTTTTTTTCAGATTTTTATTTATTTATTTGAGAGAGAGAATGAGTGGTGGAGAGGGTACAGAAGGGGGAAGAGAGAGAGAGAAGAAGAGGAAGAGAGAGGGAGAGAAAGAGAGAGGACCCTTTGCTGAGCAGGAAACCCAATGTGGGGCTCAATTCCAGGACCCTGACATCATTACCTGAGCTGAAGGCAGTCACCCAACCGGCTGAGCCCCCAGGTCATGCTTTTGATGTTGTATTTAAAACTCTGCCAAATCTAAGGTCTTCTTTTTTTTTAATCCTATGTTATTTTATTATTATTATTTTTTAATATTTTGTTTATTTATTCATTTGAGAAGCAGAGAGAGAGGCAGAGACATAGGCAGAGGGAGAAGCAGGTCTCTGTGGGCGTCCCAATGCAGAACCTGATCCTGGGACCCCAGGATCATGACCTGAGCTGAAGGCAGATCCTTAACCGCTGAGCCACCCAGGCATCCCTATCCTATGTTATTTTCTAGGAGTTTTATAGTTTTGTGTTTTATATTTAGGTGTATTATCCATTTTGAGTTGTCTTTTGTAACAAGTATAAAGTGTAATGTCAGTGTTTAGATTCATTTTTTGTTCATGTGAATGTTCTGTTATTTCAGCACTATTTGTTGAAAGACTGTCCTTCCTCTAAACGATTGCCATTGCTCCTTTGTCAAAGATCAGTTGACTATATTTGTGTGGGACCATTTTTGGTCTCTCTATTCTGTTTCATTGATCACTTTGTCTGTCATTTTACTAGTAACACTGTCTTGATTACTGAGGCCCGATGTTTGGTGAGACGGAAGTCAGATAGTGTCATTTCTCTGGTATGATTTTCTCCTTCAATATGGTGTTGGCTTTTCCATTTCTTTTGCTTCTTAGAATAAACCTTAGAGTCAGTTTGTCGATATTCACAAAGTAACAGTGAGATCTGATTAGGATTTCACTGACTTTATAGGTGAAGTTGGGTAGAACTGACAGCAGTATTGTGACTTTCTATTCATGAATGTGGAGTATCTTTCCATTTGTTTGGATCTTATTTATTTAAATCTTATTTATTTGTATCTTTCTAAGATGGATACTTAGATGACTTAGTTTATGTCATTCAGCTTTCCTTATCTATGCATTCATGGCTGTACATTTCCTCGTCAGGACTGCTTTTTCTGCATCCCATAACTTTTTATTGGTTACACTTTCATTTCCACTTAATTCAAAACATTTTTTTTCTTTGAGACTTCTTTGGCTCGCATGTTTTTTTGGAAGTGTTTTGTTTAATCTCCAAATATGTGGGATTTTCTAGCCATCTTTCTCTTATTGATTTCTACTACAATTCTATTGTATGAAAGCATACTTCATGATGTTGACTTTTAAAACTTTGTCAAGGATTGTTTTATTCCCAGGGATGTGTTCTATATTGGTGAATGTTCTTTGTGTGCTTGAGAATGTATGTTCTATTGTTAGATGAAGTAATCTAGAAATATTATATAGATTCAGCTGATTGATGGTGCTGTTAAGTTCAATTATATCCTCATTAATTTTCTGCCTGTAGGATCTGTCCATTACTGATATAGGGGTGTTGAAATTTTCAACTGTGATAGTGGATTTCTCTTTGCAATTTTGACTCATCTATTTTGACACCATTGTTAAGAACATACACATTAAACACTGTTACGTCTTTTTGGAGAATTGATGTCTTCATCATTATGTGATGCTCATCTTTTTTCTGGTAATTTTCCTTGTTCTGAAGTTTGCTTTGTCTGATGTTAGTATAATTTTTCCATCTCTCTTTTGACAACTAGTAGCATGGGATAGCTTTCTCTATCACTTCACTTTTAACCTATCTGGTTAAATAGCCTTTATATTTAAGTGTTTTTTTTTTTTATAAACAACATATAATTGATTCTTTATTGTATCTTCTGAAAGTCTCTGTATTTTAATGTATGTATTTAGAACATTCACATTTAAGAATGATTATTAGTATATTTGAATTAATATCTACCATATTTGCACCCGATTTTTCTTCATTGCTTTTTTCTTTTTTAAAAAAATGACTTCCACTCCTTTTCTGTCTTCTCTAGCTCTGAGTATTTATATGATTCCATTTTCTCTCTTCTCTTAGCATGACAGCTTTATGCTTTTTTCTTTTTACTTTTTTTAATGGTCACACTAGCTTTTGTAATATACATTTACAAATAACCCAAGTTACTTTCAAATAACACTAGATTGCTTCATGGTTAGTGTAAGTACCTTATAACAGAGAATTTCTAGTTCCTCCCTCTCACTTATTATAACATTCTTGTCATTCATTTCATTTATCTACAAGATGTAATCACTGGATACACTGTTGTTATAGTTATTTTGAACAAACTGTTCAATCAATCAAGAATAGGAAAAATAGAAGATATTATTTATCTTCATTTATTCCCTATATAATGCTCTTTCTTTATGTAGATCTGAGCATGACCAGTATTATTTTCTTTCCTTCTAAAAAATTATTTTATTCTTGCAAAGCAGACCTACTGGACACAAAGTCACTCAATTTTTGCTTTTCTGAGAAAGTCTTTATTTCTCTTTAATTTTTAGATGATAATTTCATTGGATACAGAAGGATGGTGTTTTCCTTTTTCTTTTAACAGCTTAAATATTCCACACAACTCTCTCCTTGCTTGCATGGTTTCTTAAAATAAACCCAATGTATTTCTTATCCTCATTCCTCTGTAAAGTAATGTGTTTTTTCCTCTGGCTTTTTTCAAGATATTCTCTTTGTCTTAATTCTGCAGTTTGAATATCATATGACCAAGTATAGATTTTTGGTATTAATCTTGCTTGGTGTTCTCTGAGTTTTGTAGGTCTGTGGTTTGGTGTCTGTCATCACTTATCCATTTTCTTTTTTTTTTTAATTGATTTTAGGTGCAGGGGAATGGGGAGAGGGGCATAGAGAGAGAGAGAATCTCAAGCAGATTCCATACAGAGTGTGGAGCCCAACACAGAACTGGATTTCACCACCCTGATCACAACCTGAGCCAAAATCAAGAGTTCGATGCTTAATCAACTGCACCACTGAGGTGCCCCTACATTTCAATTCTTCACCATTTCACTTCTTTGTACCTCCTCTCTCTTTCTCTTTTTCTTTCCTCTCCCTCTTTCTCCTTCTTCTTGTTATTCCATGTATGTGTCTGTGTCTTACACCTTTTGCAATTGGCCCATGGTTCTTGGATTTTCTGTTTTATATTTGTCATTTTTTTATCTCTTTGCATTTCAATTTGGGAGATTTCTATGAACATCATCAAATTCACTGTTTTTTTTTCTTTGACCATGTCTAGTCTATTGATGAAGTTATCAAAGGCACTCCTCATTTCTGTTACAGTGTTCTTGATTTCTAGCATTTCCTTATGATTTTTACTTAGTTTCCATCTCCTTGCTTACATATTCATATGTTCTCACATGTTGCTTACCCTTCTGTTAGAGGCCTGAGCATATTAATTATATATATATATATATATATATTTAAAGATTTTATTTATTTATTCATGAGAAACACACAGAGAGAGAGAGAGAGAGGCAGAGACACAGGCAGAGGGAGAAGCAGGCTCCATGCAGGGAACCCGACATGGGATTTGATCCCGGGATTCCAGAATCAAACCCTAGGCCGAAGACCGGCGATTAACCACTGAGCCACCCAGGGATCACCTAATTATATTTATTTTGAATTCCCAGTCTGATAATTCCAAAATCTCTGCCATTTCTGAGTCTGGTTCTGATTCTTGGTTTGTCTCTTTAGAGACACAAAAATCCAAAAAAAAGGATTTTTGCCTTTTGGCATACTTTGCAATTTTTTGTTGTGGAAAGTGACATGGTATATTGAATAAAAAGAACCAAGAAAGATCCTTAGTGTGAAGTTTTTGTGTTCATGTGTCTGGAAGCTAGGCTGTGTTTACCATGTGCAGTATCTGTGGTGACTGTCTGAGGTTAATGTATCCTTCAGTCTCCATGTTTCTATCTCCCCTGTTTTCTTTGGGTATCCCTAGAACCTCCTGAAATGGGACTGAGGCTTGCAGTTCTTTTAGTTGCAATTCCCTGTTACCATACTGAAGTCCCATCGATTGGAGATAAGAGTAGGAAGGGGAGCATTCTATAGTGAGGAGATTAAGTCCCAGTCTCTCAGTGAGCCTGAGTTGGGTATTTCCCTCTTCCCAGATCAGCTAGTTTCAGTAGAAACCCAGGCAGTGGGGCTCTGGTAAAATTGTCCTCCCTGAAGGCAAACCTTTGAAGGAATACAAAGTCCTGGGCTGATTTCAGAATGCTCACTTTCTCTCACTCCTGTAGGATGCATGAGAGCTTTTTCTCAGAACTTCACTCTGAGGACACAGGAGGCTCCTAGTGGTAAAAGTGTGGGGCCCTCAAAACTGAGGTTTTTAACTCCCAGGCTCCTCTGCACTGAGCCTCCAGCATTTATTCAGTTTTTTTTTTTCATTTTTTCAGTTTTAATTTAAATGTTTCTGCTCTATGCTTGGAAATGATTTCTGCTCCTGGATGTCTGTTGGGGGAAGCCGTGATTCTCTGTACGTGAATGTCTGTCCCTCCAGTTGTTCAGGTAGTAGTTCGCCTGTGACCTTGAGTCTCTGAGAGAGAGAAAAAGAACTGTTAAATTTCATTTTGTTCAACTATTTTCTGGTTATGGGGATGGGAGTGATGCTTTCCAAGTTTATACATATCAGACCAGGAACCATGCAAACACTCTGCATGGATTCTTGAGTTAGTTAAACACCAAGCATAATTGCTTTTTCTTCATTTTATTAATGTGGATGGAGTGGTAAGATGAAGGTGAGAGTATACAACTGATATCTTTGTATGGAACTGGAGCCATAACTCCTGTTTTCCTTTGATATGTTTAACTTGTGCTGAAATTCATGAAATACAGATCTGGGAATATTGCTGCTTAATTTTCTTTTTTTTTTAAAGATTTTATTTATTTATTCATGAGGGACACACATAGAGAGAAAGAGAGGCAGAGACACAGGCAGAGGGAGAAGCAGGCTCCATGCAGAAAGCCTGATGTGGGACTTGATCCTGGGACTCCAGGATCATGCCGTGGGCTGAAGGCAGGCACTAAACCACCGAGCCACCCAGGGATCCCCTACTGTTTAACTTTCAACTTTATGTTAGAATTTAATATTTTATTTATTTATTTGAGAGAAAGAAAGAGACAGAGAGAGAAGGAGAGAGAGAAAAGAGCAGAGGGAGAGGGACAAGCAGACTCTGTTCTAAGTGCAGAGCCTGATGTGGGGGTCAATCTCAGGACCCTGATATCATGACCTAAGCTGAAATCAAGATATGGGCACTTAACCAACTGAGCCACCCAGTCACCCCTACATGTCAAAATTTATAAAATTGAAATTAAGTTATATTTATACATGGGTTATATAAACACATGTTATGCTCATATGTTTGTGTATATTAATATTTATATATTTCATATCTATGTAGTATTGTCTTATATATTTAATTTTATATATGCTTATATATATAATATTTACCACCTTCTACAAGAGGAAAACATTCTTAGGAGCTATAACTCAATAAACATATTACATGCACTGGGTTGCACAAGACAAGTCTAAAGCCCATTTTACCCCTTTCCAGTTAACATCCCTGTTAGCCACTGACTATTTTATGGACATGGCTTATCTTGATGAAAAAGAGCACATGTTTTGGATTAAGACAGTTTGGGAGCAAGTTTCACATCTATACTTGTGAGCTGGACAATCACTTTGGGAATGAGTCCCTTACTGACTCACTGGTAATGTTAATAACACTTTCCTTGTGTGATGTGCTATTGTGAATAAATGCACAAGGGTAGCCTGGAGCCCATTATGTTATGAATACACCTTGTTATTGATGTTTTCATCATCAGTGGCATCATAGTCATTGTGGTTTGTAGCATTTTTTTTTTTTACACTTTCTGAAGCTTTTTTGTTCAGCTTTAGGGGAATTAAAGAACACGATTGAGCACATAATCTGGGTGCGGTGCCCAGAAGCTCCTGGCTTCAACTCACTTCAATTTCCTGGCATCTCCAAGATCAATATGTGCAGCCCAGAACTTCCTTCTAGGCTCTGGAGCCATATCCCCAAATTTCTCATTATTCTTCTCTATCCAGGAGAATAGGGAAAACCAATTCAGTAGCTCATCTTTCCCCGCAGATCAATTTTAGCCAATTAAATTAGCGAAGATTTAAACATATAATGAAGGCTGATAAATTCAATGAGTTAGTACTTCTCTATACTGACATGTGAGTTTAAATTCCTTTATTAAAGCATTTTGGCTCTACATATCAAAACCATTCAGATATTCTTAACATTTACGCCAGTACTTTTACTGTTGGCAATCCAGCCTAGAAAAATAATCAGAAATGTGGACAAATATTGGTGTGCAATTTATTATATCATTTCCTTGTAGCAGGGAAGTTATTGGGTATTGGCTATATGTACTTTCACAGTATAGGAAATGCCAGCTACATTATGTGAGGTGAATAAACATTGAACACAGTTCATCTGTGTGAGCATTTCAGAATAAACATTGTATGTGAGCACACTCAATGTACTTATGGGGATTTTAGTACTCAGTAAAGTTCAAAAGCCTGCCTGGAAATGAGGATATTCCCAGTTGTTATTTTCTCCTCTATGCATTTCTTTAATGCCACGTTTTATAATTCTGATAAATTAAATATGAAAGTACTATAGAAAGAAGGAGTAGTAGCCCCACAATTATGAAAACTGTGTTTTATAAAGAGCATAGGCTTTCTTAATACTTTTGTTCAGACTCCAACAGCTGGAGACTCAAACAGTGCACCCTGTGATTTGTTTGTGGTCTATTTTTAGGGTTATTATTTTAGTGCTTATTTAGTGTTCCTCATACATCAGGCAAAATAGTACACATTGTAGCTCTCACTTTGAGAAAGCAAATGAAAAAAAAAAGTCTAGGGAAAATGAAAGGAACAGAATATAATGCCTGCTCAGCTCCTCAGATGGCGATGCCCAATATCCTTAGTAGCTTCCTCTTTAAAGCTCTTAAACTACATCTTAGATTGTGCATGGAGTGGCCATCCTTCCCCATCCTGCTGCAGCTCCCATAGCTTTTCTTACTTATTTATTTATCTGTCTATCTATCTATCTATCTATCTATCTATCTATTTAGAGAGATTGAGAAAAACAGCATGAGCAAAGAGGAGCCGAGGGAGAAGGAAAGAGAGATGAGAAAAACAGCATGAGCAAAGAGGAGCCGAGGGAGAAGGAAAGAGAGAATCTCAAGCAGACTCCATATTCAGCAGGAACCTGACATGGGGATTGATCTCATGACCCTGAGATCATGACCTGAGCCAAAATCAAGAGTGGACCAACTGAGCCATCCAGGTGCCCCTCCTATAGTTTTTCCTATAAAAGACAGAAGGAGCAGAGCAGGTGCTTAGCTCCTGGGGGACATGACCACTGTCAGGAGCCTGAGAAGGGAAAGATGGGGGAAGAGCCCACACCAGCATTTTATTTTCATTGTTTTCATTGGAAGACCACATTCCTCTGGCCACTTAGATATATTGTTGCTTTCCTGTCACTGAGGAAAGGAGATTCTGAAAAGCTAAGTAAGGTTCATGGCTAGAGATGGCAAGGTTGGGCTGGGAGTCCCTGGTGTGTAACTCGGAGCCCGCTTCCTTGTCACTCAGTCATTGTTCTGTGCTACATTTTGGGGGATAAGATAAGGAATCCTGTCTCAGCTCCCAGCTCCCTTGGGAGTGAGTGTGTGCCAGCCCCCCGGGAGATGGGGGCAGAGCTCACAGGAGGCTCAGGGGTCCATGAGGAGAGGATTCCCAAGCCTGTGGGCCGGTCTTCCCCTCATCCATTACCACAAATCATGAGCTTCTTGCAACCGTGCCCTCCTGGTTCCTGCTCTCTGCCTTCCCTGCGGTGAATTCTACACACTGTTGCCAGAACACAGCCCTGAGCAGGCCTTTACCTGGCACAGAAAAGGTCAGCGACTGAGAGTCTGAACTCGTAACCCCACCTGGCATTCAGATCGCTTCAAATCCGTCCTCAGGCACCTGTTACAACTCATTTTCTCACGTGTTCTCTGTGCACCTTTGAAGCTAGTCCAACGGCATTGAGCTCACCTGCCTCGTCCCAGGCCTCCCCTGTCCTCCCACCTCCAGGGACTCTCTACAGGCCCTCCCCCTGCCCGGAATGCCCTCCCACATCCCACATCTCTCAGCAACGGGCTGCAGCGTTGTCTCTCCCCAGCCGGGAATCGTGGTTTCCATCTCTTCTGCTCTCAACACGTTCAACATGAAAGAGTTCCAGGACGCTGGTCATGTCACTGTGCCACGGTGGGGGCGACGTCACAGAGCACAGTTGGCTTCTGGGTCCTCATTCTACACATGGACTTTGTCGCTTGTCCCATGTGACTCCCGACAGAGCACTTTCATTGCCTTCAGCCTCGATTCGTCATCTGCAAAATGCACAAAGCAGTAACAAACTCACTGGGTTGTTGTCAGGAACAAAGGTGATACTGTCTTGTACCTGGCATCTGGCAGATGCTGGACACATGTAAATACGCAGCAGCCGCAACATCAGTCTGTGGCTCTATTCGATGTCTTCTGTGTCCCAGCTCCTCTCTTCTTTACATTTCCCCTGTGAGGGGGTCCTGCCGTCGTCAGCCTGCTGGAGTGGAGAAATGGGGCACACAGGGACAGAACGATGCACCTGAGTCCCGTGGCACTGACAGGTCTGCACGCCCTCTCCGAGGGATGGCGGTGAAGCCTGCACTTCCCACCACACCCAAGTGCTGTCATCCCTGCCACCCTGCCTGCTCCAAGCCACCTGTAGACTGACAGCCCCCAGGAGAAGGGAGCAGATGGGGATTCGTTTTATCCCTGATGTACACGATCGGCAGCCGCTTTGGGGACGTAGAGAAAGAAACCTGAGCCTGCACCTTCTGGAGGGTGTAGATAGCATCCTGGAGTTCTTGCAGCCAGGATAGTGCCTATCTGAGTCCAGACGGTGACAGGGAGGTTGACGGCCACTCTCTGCCTTGTTCACAAACACACGGATGCCAGGTAGCCCCGGAATCCTACAGCCCATCAGTGTCCGTTGCACAGGTGTTTAGCCCTGTTCATTGCTTACTTATTCCATCAGGGGAGGGTAGCGTCACTAAGCGACTAAGGGGTCACTAAGTCCTGCCCCCTTTAATTTTCCTCTTTAACTCTTCAGCTGGAAGAAAGCTCAACACATTTATCATCTCCATAATTCATTCTCACGGCACTGCCTTGCTGGGCTGCTTTAGCCAACTGGCTCTCCTCCGTGTCCTTCCATCCATGCCACTGACCAGAAATGTCCACGAGTCCTGGTATTTCAGCCTCATGGGACTTTCAGGGATCACGTCTCATCCATTTTCTCCAGCAAAAGACAAGTCACTAAGGTAACTTACTCTTATGGCCTTAATTTGAGAAATATGTGAATTTTTTTTCTGTATTTTATTTAATTCATTTTAATGGAATGAATGTGATAACAAGGAAAGAGTGTTTATTCTGTTTCAGCATAAATATTCATCTGTCAATAATCCAGGGAATTATCAACAAGATGAAGAAAATAAAGAAGTAAACCTGCTAGCTAAATATATTATTGGAAATATGTATAGCCATACTGGAAATGAGGAAGATTTGACGTCTGGGTATTTATAAGGTTTTAAGCATTATTTCCTGGAGGATCCCTTCCAGATCACTTTCCTTTCACACAGAGAAAAGCAGTGTAGTATCTGGGAGCCCTTCAGGGTTAGTCCTGACCACCCACCCCTCTGGGTGGTACTGCAACATTCACACACCTGTGTGTTTCATTGAAAGATCTCGAACGTACTTGTTTCTCCCTCCAGCTGTAAATGCAGCTCATATGGGGATGGGACTTGCAGCTTCCCCCACTGAAACTCCTCCACTGCCTTCCAAGCTGCCGTGAGGTCGCCATGCTCTTGGCACATGCCATGTTTACATTTCTCTTGCAGTGACATCAAGCAACACACCCCGGGAGGGGCCGTGGCCACCACTCCCTGGTGCCCAGCATCCTGACCTCCTCGGGCAGTCCCACCCCAGTCGGCCAAGGGCTGAAGGCTGCACTAATTAATTTCTCCCTCCTCATCCCACGTGCTCATCTCAGGGTATCTGGTCTCTAAATCGACTTCCTGGTCCAAATTAGCTTAATGCA
This sequence comes from Vulpes vulpes, assembly GCF_048418805.1. NCBI lineage: Eukaryota > Metazoa > Chordata > Mammalia > Carnivora > Canidae > Vulpes > Vulpes vulpes. The sequence continues at coordinate 68,603,880 of NC_132780.1, forward strand.
CCACAGAAATCTCATCTCGACCTCGTGCCTCAGGCAGTAGGCAGTCTCCAGGGAGAAATCAAACACTGAATCAATCTGATGAAGAAGAAAAAAAATAGAACTACTGCATCAAATTTATTTTCAGCACCTTCGAGATTAGAAAGGGAGAGGGGAAGAAGTAGCCCTTCCCTGCGGAGTAGCCTTCCCTGTGGAGTGCTGGCATGTGTGTGTACGCGCTCGCACACAGAAGTTCTCAACACAGTCCTTGGCTCCTCATCAGATCCTGCTGGTGCCAAAATGCAAAGTGTGCATTTATTTGCTACATCAAGGCATAGAATAAATCGTAAGGTAACGGTCTAAGCAATTACCTCAAAGTTATCACCAGTTGTCTCTCCTAATTTGGCCTTGCGCTCATGTATATATTGTTTAAAAGTAGCAGTTAGGTAGGGACTTTCAATGTATAGCATGCCACTTGAGTTCAGAATATATTTCTCAGCCCTGATGCCAGTCTTCGGCATGTCTGCTGGTGGATGGAACAAGGACGCGGGAAGAGGGTTCATCTGCAGGTGTGTGAGGCTGAGCTGCGACCTGATGGGACCTGCCGCAGGGATGCTCAGGCTGGTTCCCCTCGTGGCCGGCAGGTGGCAGCAGAGACTCGGGATGGGCCCGGCACCTGCAGTCCCTGCTGTAAATGCCCCCCTCCCACCATTCATCTTCAGCCGTCAGTTTCTTCATAAGTGCTTTCTGTAGAGCTGACCCTGAAATTGCATCATTTAATCCATAATCATATATTGCCAACGTTTCTCCCTTTTACCGCTTATCAATGGCATTAATTCAGAGGAAACAGGGACCACTGATAGCTTTGGGCAGCCCTCTGCATAAAGAAGATATTCATAAAAGGCAGGCGCACCGCAAGGACAGCCAACTTGCCCGAGATAAATAAATGAGTTTTAAGGGACTAGGGGAAACACACGGGAAAAAGAATAGACACTTTGTATTTCTTCCTTCCCTTTTTTGCTCTTCTTTAGCACATTTTATTTTGTACTCAAAACATAAATTTTGTTTATGACGTGTTCCCTTAGATGTCCAGTTGAATATTTCCCTATATTTAAGAAATCCTCTCTGATGTAATATTTTTAAAAACCCTTCCCCTGGAATATATAATCAAAAATTGCTGTCTAGGACTGAGTTTCACGTAGTAAAAATAGGCCCTGTGATTCCCCAGTCCCTTTAAGTGAGATCTGAGTGGTCTGTTTGCAAAGTAGAGGTCTGTCTGGGAAGCGAGAAGATGCAAAAGTGAAAGTATTCCACCTACCACAAGTTCAAGTAACTTAGGGTTAAACTGATGAGCTGTAAGGAGAAAATAAACAGTTTTTTTTTTCCTTCAAATCTCACTAAATCCATGGGAGAGGGAAAGAATGTTCTGCTTATTAGAAAGATTGTCATGATCTCAAAAGACTCTAGATGGTACTACAGAATCACCCTGTGCCTTCAGCACTACCATTCATTACAGTCTTTTTCCCCCCCCACCTTTTTAGGGCGTCTGGGGTGCTTACATCAGAAAATATATTAAAAAGAGAAGGAAAAAGGCAATGCTGTAAATGAAATCAATGAGAAATCTGCAGCGTCTGAGAATGATGAGCTAGATGTCATATATGCGTTTAATTTGAGGCCCCATATTTAGAATAATTTTCAACTGAGTATAACAGTCAAAATGTTCTGGAAGTACTTAATGGTATTATGCTGCAGCATTAATGAATTATGCTAAATTGAAATGAGATTTTCATGAAACTTACTAGCAAAATAAAAGGAGACATAATTTGTCACGAAATAGGTGCCATGCCTCTTTTTCTCTGCATTAACTTTATGTGTAAGAGTGTGATGTGGGGATATATCTGCTTGTCATTTTAATTTCTTTCTAGTGAAGAAGCAGTTCTTTGCATGGGGCAATGCCCCTGGGTTCAGACACAGGTGTGCACATACAAGCCTACACACACACCTGAGCCAGGTCTCCTCAGACACCCAATGCCATATGTACTATTTTAAAAGCATGCTTTTGCCTTTCCAGAGAACAAAGTCATTAAAAACATCTCTCCTGTTGGAGTGTAGTGATGAAAGGGCAAAGAAAGCAGGTACAAAACCACAAACGAGTAAGGCATGATTATTTACAGAGATATTGGTCAGAGTGAGTTTCTTCCACATAAATACATGGCAGTGGCCCTTGGGAGAGGGTCTTCCTGCTTTGGTTCTGCACCTGCTGACTGGCCCACCGTTGCCCTGAGGCTCCTCACAGCCACTGGAGCAGGACTTTGGGATGTGCTGTGGAGATTCTATTTCCACGCTCTTGATTGTGCTATTTGCAACCCACCTCCCTCCACTCACCCCTGACCGCTAACAACTTTGACATTTGTTATTTTCAACATTTTCCTTTAAATTTAATCCCTACCTTTTCTATCATAGACTATCCCCTTCTTTTCAAAACACACAAACACATGCACAGACTGTCATGGACTGTGCTACCCCATGTGACAGATCCTGTCCTGTAAGCTCTGCACCACATGACCGAATTTAAATCTGTACATAATACTTCCTCGGAAGAGAACACCACTTGACCAATAAAGATATTGAGAGTCTGAGAGGCTAAGTAGCTTGCCAAAGGTTCCAAGTCACAAATAGTAGAAAGAAATGAAAATATAGTCTGGTCTGATTCAAAATCCGGGGCTGTTAACCATGATGTTATCATATTGTATGAAAATCATATTGTATTAAAAAAGAACATCAATAGAAAATTCAACAAACAAAGACTCTTTTCTGGATCCTTCATCTGCTTGTACCCACCTCATCACCATCACTGATTCCTTTATCGAAGTCTTGTTGCACACCTGTGTGCACCAGTCGCTGCTATCCTGGGAGTCACAGTACTGGGGAGTTAGACACAGATACCAGCTGTCACAATACACAGTGTCTGTTGAGAGAGGGCCCGTAAAGCACGCTAAGAACATTCTTCAAAGACTAGTCTACTCTTATTGGCCACATTCATTTCCTGACTCAGCTGAGCACAACCTGACTCTTCTCCATCACATCTCTGAAAGTTATTTTTCAGAGATCAATTACTTCTGAATTGTAGGTTACAGAGAATAGGGGAGTCTTGGGTCAAATCTAAAATCAAAAGCTGGCCAAATTTGAAGGCACAATTCAGTTGGGCCACAGAGAGAGTTGGGGCAGGTGATTTTCTGGGGAGAAGACATAGATTAGAGACATTCGCTTGAATGCTAAGTACTGCATGCCCACTCCTGACTTTGCAGTCTGTGTTGTCCAAATCCCTTTAGCCATGCCTGCGATATTGAGGACTTCAGTTGTGGTTGCCCATGACTCTAAACCAGTGCTACATGTTGGCTTTGGTGGGCATGGCTGTTATCAAGATTTTCAAGGAGGAATCAATAGTGCACCAATGGTTCCATTGATAATGCTTGGATGCCAGTGGTTTCCCTCTATCACAAGCTTGATGTCTGTTCTGCCTACAGCTCCATGGCAGCACCTGTCCCCCTGATCTCTTGGACAGAGCAGTGTACCACAGCCAGGCCAGTTCATCTAAATCGGGTGAAGTTCAGAGAAATATCACGAACATCCTCACATTCCATCTGTATGTGCATGGTGTGTCTGTGAGCACGTGTGCATGTGTGCATAGGCATGCATCTGTGCATGCATGTGGATATGTGCATGTATGTGTATTCGCATCCAGGCATGTGTGCCTGTGCACATGCATCTATGCACATATGTGCATCTCTGTGTGCGTGTGTGTGTGTGTGTGCATCTGTATATGGGTATGCATGTGGGCATTTGTGTGTATCCCTGCCTGTATGCGTACATATGTGTATATGTACCTGCACGTTCATGTGGGGTGGCCTGCTTTGCCATGGAAGGACTAACACCCAGGAGTAAGTTCCTTACCTTACAGGATTTATTTCTTATTCACATTATGAATATGGTAGCCATAGATTGACCACAAACACATAGGTCCTGCTCAGCCCTGCTGCCCAGTTCACTGTGGTGGTCAATCAAATGAATGCTGGTCTGAATCTGGTGGAAATTACTGTCTCTCTAAGCCTCTCGTCATATGTGGTATGTCATCTCCACTCATGTCCCACTCACTGGCCAAAGCCCCACAGCTTCTGAAAAGAGGTGACAGTGACACGGGGGGATATATGATCATCTTATGGAGAGCAAGTAAATAATTCAGAACAATAGTGTAACCTACCCCAATGTGTGCAGTGGTCCTCCTCCACAGTGTGTCCTGTGAACCTCGCTAGTGCAGGATATCCCTGGAGGTCAGCCACTACAACTTTATTATGCAGAGCAATGCCTTGCACAGAGAAAGCATTCAATTAATGCTTCTTGAATTGAATTGAACTGAACAATATGCAATTAAAAAAATGAGAAAAGCCCACTTGTCTTTTTTTCCCTCATCCCCACTGAAGCAGTTTTTTTTGTTTTATATATATATATTTTTTTCTTTTTCTTTTTTTTTTAAGAAAGATTTTACTTTTTTATTCATAGACACACAGAGAGAGGGGCAGAGACACAGACAGAGGGAGAAGCAGGCTCCACGCAGGGAGCCCGATGTAGGACTCGATCCCAGGTCTCCAGGATCACACCTCAGGCTACAGGCGGCGCCAAACCGCTGCGCCACTGGGGCTGCCCTATACATATTTTTTCTATTGAAGTTCAATTTGCCAACATATAGAATAACACCCAGTGCTCATCCCATCGAGTGCCCTCCTCAGTGCCTATCACCCAGTCACCCCATCCCTGCACCTGCCTCCCTCTTCCACTACTCTTTGTTTATTTCTCAGAGTTAGGAGTCTTTCATGTTTTGTCACCCTATCTAATTTTTCCAGCTCATTTTCTCTCCTTCCCCCTATAATCTCTTTCACCATTTCTTGTATTCCCTGTATGACTGAGACCATATAATGTTTGTCCTTCTCTGATTGATTTACTTTACTCAGCATGATACCCTCCAGTTCTATCCATGTTGAAGCAAATGGTGGGTATTTGTCATTTCTAATGGCTGAGTAATATTCCATTGTATATATAGACCACATCTTCTTAATCCAGTCATCTGTTGATGGACATCTGGGATCTTTCCACAGTTTGGCTATTGTGAACATTGTTGCTATAAACATTGGGGTGCAGGTGTCCTGGCTTTTCACTCTATCTGTATCTTTGGGGTAAATACCCAGTAGTCCAATTGCTGGGTTGTAAGGCAGATCTATTTTTAACTCTTTGAGAAACCTCCACACTGTTTTCCAGAGTGGCTGCACCAGTTTGCATTCCCACCAACAATGCAAGAGTGTTCCCCTTTCTCTACATCCTCACCAATATTTGTTGCTTCCTGTCTTGTTAATTTTCACCGTTCTCACTGGGGTGAGGTGGTATCTCATTGTGGTTTTGATTCGTATTTCCCTGAAGGCAAGTGATGTGGAGCATTTTCTCATGTGCTTGTTAAGCCTATTTGTCTTGATCAAAGAGCTTAAGAACCTGTGACCTGAAGATCCTGCTTAGCACCTTCACTTAATAGCAGTGTGTTTTGGGGATGCAGCCTGAGATATGTGCCTCACTTTCCTTTTCTGGGAAATAAGTAACAAGGCCTTCTTTAAGAGTTGATCAAAGATTAAGCTCAGTAACTTCGAGGTTTGAATGCTCAGGAAACCCTTAGCACATATTGCTAGACCACTATGTCACGGGTTGTTACACGCCGTGTGGCTTCTCTGAAAATCCGTGTCTTCATCTCTGTGTGCATATTACTGCCGTTGGCTCTAAAGTTATGAAACGTGGAGTTTGGCATTTGGAATGTCCTATAGCAGGATGACATAGATTAGAATATATAGCTACAATATACTTGCAGATTATATATGTAACCTCCCACTTGCATAAAAGATGTTCCCCAATAAGGGAAAATTTATTTTTCTTTTCATCATGCAAGGTAATAATAGAACATTAACAGAACAATGGAAATTCAAGGCATTTAGGAAAAAAATGAGTGGGATCTGCTAAAAAGAGTGAATACCTGATAGTGACAGTATGGTAAGAGATTTCAACCTAGAGGTTAAATGAAGCCATTGTCCACGAATGCCCTTTTTATCCCTCTGCAAACCAGTGTTTCAAATGTAAAACAATGCCTATCTCAAGCTTGGGCAACATATTTTAACATATTACTTTGCATTGATTTTTATTATCAGATGTGAAGAGATCTTTGCTTTGAGGAAAAATTTCTTTTTTTATTACTTTTTATCTTTTTTTCTATTAAAATATAGTTGACACACAATGTTACATTAGTTTCAGTGTACAAGAAAGTGATTCAACAGGTTTATACATAATGCGCTCACCACAAATGTAGCTACCATCTTATTTTATTATTTTAAAAATTTTATTATGAAACACATCTAAAACAGTGGGCAGAAGAATAGAGTTTCTACCTTTAGAAATTGAATATCATCAATATGGGCCAAATTCCCATTTCCAAGGTTATACCTTTCTGGTCTTACTCTCTGATCTCTTTTCCTTATGAGAAATAACTTTTTGAATTGGTGTTTATCATATCTGATGTTACTATAATTTTATTTAAAAATACATGTTAGGGATCCCTGGGTGGTGCAGCGGTTTGGCGCCTGCCTTTGGCCCAGGGCGCGATCCTGGAGACCCGGGATCGAATCCCACGTCGGGCTCCCGGTGCATGGAGCCTGCTTCTCCCTCTGCCTGTGTCTCTGCCTCTCTCTCTCTCTGTGACTATCGTAAAAAAAATATAAAAATAAAAAATAAATAAAATTAAAAAAAAATAAAAAAATAAAAAAAATAAAAATACATGTTATGTTTAAACAGTATATAATTGCATATATTTTAAAATACTACATGATTGATATAAACTACTTTTTTGCCATCACACATAAGGATATGTGTAAATATATGTCAGTGTTCATACACTTGAATTATAGCATATTATCCCATTTCATGAAAACATCACGAAATGTGTACTCTTTCTTTTGCTAGTACTTTTGTCATTTCCAGGGGAAAAAGTACAAATGAACATTCAATGTACATGTTCATTTGTGATTATCTAAAAGGATTGCCTTAAAGCGTTAGGATTAAGGAATGGATTTCCTGGGCTACCTGGTGTTTGTTAACCATTTTCACTTCCACTTCAGTTAATATTTCCACATTAATCTCCAGGGAAATTGTATAAAGTTATAGGATCATCAATTATGCAAATAGTTTTGCTCCACATTATTCTTGATAACATTTCATAATTTAATTTGTGAGAAATGAATGATCATAGTAAAAAGATAGTTACTTCTGATGTTGACATTCTCTTCACAAGTTTACTTTATATTTGGTTTCCCTTCCTGTGAACTGTGTTTTCCACTCCTTTTCCTACTGTGCTGATCATCTTCTCTCATTGACCTATTATACTGCTGTTTACAACACAGAGGATAGTTTTCCCTTGTCAGCCATACACATTATCAATATCTTCCCCGAAAGTGAGTGCTATCTTTTCACCTTCTTATGGTGTATATAGATAGAAAACTACTTTTTAGTATTCATGAAACTGAGTTTATCAGTGTCTGCTGTGTAATATTTTAAAAATTCTTTTTTCAGGTGTCCAATATGAGAACTTTATGCATTTCTGAAGCACCTGGGTAGCTCAGTTGGTTAAGCATCTGACTCTTGATTTGACCCAGATCATGATCTCAGGTTTGTGAGATGGAGCCCTGCACTGGGCTCCATGCTCAGCAAGGTGTTTGCTTGAGATTCTCCTTCTCCCTCTGTCCTTCACCTCATTCTCTCTCTTTCTCTGTCTCTCTCTCTTTGATATATCACATCTTCTCTATCCATTCATCTATCTCTGGACACTTGGATTGCTTCCATATATTGGCTATTGTAAATCATGCTTTAATAAACATTAGGACACATATATCTTTTCAAATTAGTGTTTTCGTATTCTTTGGGTAAATAGTAGTGGAATTACTGGATGATATGAAAATTCTATTTTTAATTTTTTGAGGGACCCCCATACTGTTTTTTCACTTTGACTGCATCAGTTGGCATTCCCACTAACAGCCCACAACAGTCCACATCCTTGCCAACACTTGTTATTTCTTATGTTTTTTATTTTAGCCATTCTGACAGGTGTAAAGTGATATCTCATTGTGGTTTGTTGTGTAATATTTAACAGTATTTCCCCAAATTATTAAGATATTTCACATAATTTTTTCCAATATTTTAAAGTTTTTTCTTTTTGTTTTAACATCTTAATCTACCAGAAAATGACTTTTGTGTAGGATTAATATACATATCCAATTTGATTTTCCCCACTGTCTGACAGTCAATTATCTTAGTATCACTGATACACCATTCACACACCAATCTGCAATTTACTTCTGTCTGTATGAATTTCCTACGTTTTTGATGACTATCTCTTATTTCTTCCTCAGCCAGAAGAGGAATAAGAAGGAGAAGGAGAAGAAGAAGGAGGAGAAGGAAGAGAAAGACGAGGAAGAGGAGAAGAAGGAGGAAGGGGAGGAGGAGAAGGGGGAGGAGGAGGGGAATTAAGTGATCATTAAGCATGTAACACATTAGCCTTTAATTCTTGCAACAAGACCATTTTATTTTCACTTGTATTTTCCTTTCCAAAGATATCTTCTGCTGAAACCTTAGATTATATGTTTTGTTTTGACAAGGAGCCATACCCTCATGAGGATTTAGTGCCTTCTTGTAACCTGATTACTCACAACCAAAGTCACAGCCCATCTGTGAGCTGGAAAGTAAGGTTCAGTGTCCTGGTCAGCTTCTGGAAGCTGCTGGTACAATTCACGTGCACTTGCCTAGCGAGCAGGTGATTAGGATGTTTTTGCCCAGGATGTTTTTACTTGGACCTGCCACGGGTTTGTAATGTTTTGCTGGAAGGTGAAGAGTCATTGGTAGAGCATTAAGTTGACTATTTCTCTTCTTCTGCCTAGGGTAACACCTTTCTTCCGCCAGTGAACTGCTAAGTGGAGAAAGAACAGCATTTCTGCTCTCAGCCTGCAGACCAACTGGAGCCCCCTGGCATGTTGCGGCTACCATTTGACACCTCCAGGGCTCATCGATCACCTGGACTCCTGTTATCAGAGCCAACATGCCTTTCAGCTCTTGGCTAAGGGCATGAAATAGCATGTGAAGATGTGTGCAAGTAACATAATTTGCCTGTCGTTGCTCTTCTGAGCAGTAATTTCTCCAATCAGATCTCCTTTCTGGAATTAAAAAATGAAATAAATATGAACTGATTTGTCTGATGCCAGCAAAGAAAGTATAAAACCAGTAACTAGTCTGCAGATATGAGAATGAAATTTCAGCAGCTCAATAAATTCCGTGGCTCATTATTTGTTATTCATCACATGAAAAACACAAATGCAAGGCCTGACCTTTCCCAGACAGCAGTGCCGCTCTGACAATAGTCAATAGTAATAGCTAATAGTTGTGCAATTTAAGATCTGCTGTATAATGATACATTTGTAAACACATTTTTTTTCCTAGAGCAATGTGAATAGCAATCTACTGGCAGCAGATATAAAAATAAAATATCTCCTTCCTGCTGGTTGTTATCCCTCTCCTATAATTAGAATTCATGGGGGATTCATCCTGGGAGAGACGAGGCCCAATTCTGATGAGCAGGGGCAGGGAGAGGGGCTAAGTCCGGCGTTCTGTGTTCCGTGGGCCCAGCTGAGAGTCTGTGGTCCCAAAAATGTTATTTGATTATTCGATGGAGGGCAGTATCTATGTTTGCAGTGTAGGGGATGGAAGAAATATGTGCATGTTGGCAGAAAGTGGCACGGGTGACAGTGATGTAGTTAGAAATGTAGTCCGCAGCCAGGTTCACTTTCCAGTCAAAGATATTCTATCTTGGCATGTAATAACTACTTGTTACTTGTCCTACTTTTAAGCAGTTCTTCACTGTCCCTTTGTAAATATATACATACACCGAAATCCTCTCGTAAGAAATAAAATACCAGCTTTTGTCATTTTAAAGGTGCGAATTTTATAAGCTCACTAATTTCTCCGTGGATATAAACTGGCAGTCCCTATTCTGGTACCTGCGCATCTGGTCCTTCATCAGGAAACCTGCCAAAACCATCAGAAATGCTTAACACAGGGTTTAGGCCAAATGCATGCTATCAATTCAGAGAGCAAAACCAGAACAATAACAGGAAGGGAATGGTGCTAAATTGCATCAGACATTTAATTATCCTCCTTCTGTACATCCACACTCTCACACACTCACATACCATTCACTGGAAGCTTTAAGATCAAATAAAATCACAGTGTCTCTTCTGCACTCTGCAGGCCACATCTTCTAGCGCTCACAAACATCAGGCATGGACACGTGCCATAGATAACAGGCGCCCACTCTGGCCCTCCACTGAAAGAGTTGCTGTCTAGTGGGAGAGACAGAGAAGTAAATAGAAAAGTATTATAGCTCCTCAAGTAGACAGCTCTAGGATCTCTGAAATTTTACCTCTCGGATGCCAAAAAGCATTATAGATGAGACATCTACTGAGCGGAGCCTTGTCTATTCTCTGCTGAAGCAGATGCAACAGTCTGAACGATATGAGGCCTTGGAAAAGCAGCCTGGTTAGAGAGGAACCTGGACGTGGTCTCCTGCATCTGGGCTTCTACCGACCATGGGCATCCTGCAGTGGATGTGGAAGGGAATGGAGGCAGTGGCAGATTGTGATGCCTGCATATGCCGAGGAGAGGCATTTGATCTATATTTGAAGGTAGAAAGAGAGCCATGGAAAGGCTCTTGGTTTGTTTGCTTTTTTTCTTTTCTTTTTTTTTTTTTTGAATCACCTCCAGTTCGTCTCAATGCTAACGTGTTTGAAATCCATGCTTTATTCGTTCCTGTTCCCTCCTGTCCCCTTTCCACCTCCTTACTGATTTGATTGGGATTCTCTCCAAAAACGAGCACTCACATTTTTGTCTTTGCGTTGACTTTGGGGAGCTTAATCTGTAATAATAAAGAAGACACAGAGAGGGCTTCTATGAGAAATTGTAAAGAGGAAGAATCCTGAGAGCACAGCTGATGTCTGGGTTCGTAGCATAAGGTAAGGTGCAGAGCATCTAGGGTTGTGGTTTGGCTTACTGGGTTAATGGTGCTGCCATACATCAAGAATAGTCAATGGGAAGAACAGCAAGGTTGAAAAGAAAAACTAAGGACTTAATTTTGGGTTATGCAGAATCTGAGGAGTCCTGTAGACACCCAAAATTGATATTCCTAAATATCTATGTATAACCAAGGCTTAAAGGGAATTCTGAACTAAGAGATGGATATTTCTGATCCAGTAGTATGAAGTTGAAGCCTTGGAGGAGAGAGAGGCTGCCAGGGTCATGGGGGAGAACTATGGGACATACTAACCTTCAGAGGAAGAAAGAAGAGGATTCTCACAAACAAGGAAGAGAAGAAACACCACTGCAGATAAATAGTTTGGACATAGTATGTCATGGAAGCCAAGGAAAAGAAAATGACAAGAGGGAGGGGAAGACAGGGACTGAAATAGACCCGGTGGTCAGACAGGATGAGGAGGAAAGACCTGTGGCCCTGCGGGAGACACCGGGAAATTTTGGTAGAGCAGCATCACTGAAGGAGTGGGAGGGGGACAGCAATAAGACTCCGTGGCGCAGTAGTAGAGGCTGTGCTTGTGCAGCAGTGACATGCAAACATTTCACAACCAAGATGGCACAGGCTCAGACGAATCCCAGTAAATGTGGGCAGTGACTCGGGAGCAGGGTTCCCGAGACAAAACCCTGGGCCAGGAGCATCGTTTCCAATTATTGGATTATGGGGATGTCTGAGTCCGGAGGAGAAAAGCCAGAGTGTCAGAAGATGTGGGGACTCAGGGCAACACTTTACTTATCATTAGAATCACACCAAATCATACCTGCTGACCATTGGTCACATCTGGTGCCCCTGCACTTACACGTGACCCTCATATATACATGGCTGAGAAAATGGCCTGCACACAGTTGCACAACTCCTGGGTGCAGGTGGCTGTCCCATTATGAGGGTGTGGCTGCTGATGCAGCAGCAGAGGAGGCCAGGGGCCGGGAGGGTGGTCGAGCAGAACAGGGCTGTTATGTGGCCAGAAAAGGGGAAGGAAGCCCAGGATGCCCCGTGAAGCTCAGCAGAGCCTGGATAATGTGAATGAGTCCATCTTGACATGAAATCAGAACCCTCAGGAATTAGAATGTCGATGTTCTGCTTACCTTGTATCATCTGACAAGAGGGACTTGGTGAGAGTCAGGCTCTGTTCAGGGGATTCCTAGCCTGTGCCTTACAATGCAGAGAAATGTACAGATGCAGACTCTGGTCAGTTGTCCATTTTTCCAGCTAAACCTGCTTCTCCTTCATGAAGGGAGTGAGCTCAGTGTGTGGGAATGGTCATGGTTAGCCAGGCATTCATGGAGAGGGCAGGAGATGTCTGAAATCCGGTTGAAAGGAGAAAGAGCAGATTTTCAGGTGTGCAGGGGGGCACAGCTCCCAGGTGTGCAGGCTCCCAGGTAGGCTGTGGGTTTCTCTTCCAGTCATGTGGCACCTTGGCTGGCAATTCAACTCTCAGGAAGCACAGCGAGTAGAGGACAGAGTGCTTGGCCCAAGGTGCGCAGATAAACATTGACAATTGAGATCCATGTGAAAAATTTAGGTGCTCAAATTTTGCAGGGACATTCTTAACATTCACTTGTCTTTCTGGGAAATAGATTGAGCAGCTGCCTTGTTCTTCTCTGGGAAAGGACATCTGTGCCCTTATATAGAAGCCGCGGTCATTTTTCCAGCCCGTGGCCACATTTAGCAGCAATATTAATTTCGGCTTCTCACAGTTGCAGCTGTGAACAACTAAAAAAGGTCATTTTTCTATACTTGAAATATAGAACACATATTCATTTTCCAGTAGATTAACTTAATGATCAAAACTGGAAAAGAAAAGAAAACACTTTTTTGCGGGGGGAGGGGGGAAGGAAGACAGCCACTTTCTCACCCTGATCCCACACAGAATCCACACGGTTTTGTTCCCTGCAGACATTCTAGTGGTCTCCGGAGAGATCTATACTCAGGTTTTGTACTGCACGGCCGGTGAACAGGTGGAGGGCAGCAGAACACTGCCCTTGCGACAAGGAAGAGCACAGCTTCACGACAGATTTAGATGACTGTATGGAGTGGCTCCCCATGTCAATCTTGTGTGCACTCTGGGCACATCCCCGAAGATAGTTGCTACCACTTATGCTCACTTTGCCTTATATCTGGAGATTCCTTCTTTTCCCGATCCCCACACCTAGGTCTGGGCCACTTGAATTACTTGAAACACTTCTGCTGACATGTCACACTTCAGTGACTCTCCTTCCAGTTTCCAGGATGTTCAGAACATAAATACTTTTCCCAATCGCCGTGTTGAGAATGATGAAAACATTATGTAACCACTCTGATCAAATTCACCACCGGCCATTCTTATTTAACTTCAACGAAAGCATCTGGTCACTTGGCAGACCTGCCATTCATTTCGGGAATTCCAACAAATGGTTGCAGATCCTTTTTGAGTGCCTGTGTTGTCTCAGCTACTGTGGGTTAAAATAAACACTAGAAAGTAGAAATAAGAGTTGGTGTAAGTGGAGTGTGTGTGCAAAGAGTCCGTGGCATGCATAGGATCACAGAGCAGGAATTTTAAAGGGCAGGCTAAAAGAGCAGCGATCTGGAAAACAGGACGCAGGCCTGGGAAGGAGGGTGGTGGTTCTCCTGTGCTTTAAAAACTCCCCCTTGCTCCTACATCCTGTTTGAGCTCCTACTGTCCCCCTCTCTTTATTTTCAGATTCCTTTTAACTTAGAAATGACAGGCACATGGTTGATATCACGACAGGTTACCTGTACTCACAGAAAGACTATAACAAGTAAATACCATTTCTGCTCCGAGAATACCTGCATAGAGTTGATCCGGTTGTTTATTAAGATTACAGAGAAAATAGAGATAAAAATACTTAGTAGCAAACCAGAAATTAAGAGTAATCACTGGGTTCACTTACATGCTCCCTTCTTCATGTGCAGACATTGTATGTGTTTGTTTTTTTGGCGCTCTAAGCAGTTACTATTTTTTCTCTTTCTTATCTTCCCTCAAATGCTGGCTTTACATTAGAAAATTATTTTCTTCCATAATATTGCCTCATTTATTGCTATACTTTACATACTGCTCAACTTTTTGTAACTAAGATGTGCATATTCTCTTCAGTTTACAACTATGCTCCACAAAGAAAATAAAACCCAAGTACTAAAATTCCATTCTTTACGATTGCAGGCATTGCAACATTTGCATCCTAAATTTTTTTTATAGGTCTTCTGTTTGTTGGGCTGTCAGTTTAGACCACACACACAAAAAAATCCTTCTGGGATTTTGACTGAGCTTGCACTGATTCTATTGATCACTTTGGGGGAGAATTGACATTCTAACAATATTGAGTCTTCCAAACCACATTTGTGGAATATTTTATGTAGGTTTTATTTATGTTTCTCATCCAGGTTTTATAGTTTCTAGTGTTCAGACCCTTCATATTTTTTGTGGTATTTATTGCTTAGTATTGCATTATGGTCATGCTATTATACATGGTATTTTATATATTTTAATTTCCTTTTGTTAATTGATATTCTATAGAAATACAAAGAGCTCTGTTATTCTCTACTCTGCAACATACACAACTTCTTTACTAGATCTAGTGCTTTATTTATAGATTCTATCAGATTGTCTCTATGGGTGATGTTGTCATATATGAATAAAGATCCTTTTATGGTTTTCTAATGTGGACATTCTTTATTTCTTTTTCGTGCCTGATTGCACTGGCTGGAACCTCAGCACAATGTGGAACATAAGTTATCAGAGGAATATCCTCATCAGTTTTCCATCATGGAGTGTAATGTCAGCTCGGTATTTGTGGATGTCCTGTATTAGGTAGAGGAAGTTCCTTTTTATTACTACTTTTTAAAGAGTACTTATCAGGAAAGACTGTTGGATTTTTATCATATATTGTACATATTTTACTGTATGTACTGTGCTGACATGTGTGTTCTTCCTTTTTTAAAAAATTTTATTTTATTTATTTTTTAAAAGATTTTATTTATTTATTCATGAGAGACACACACACAGAGAGAGAGAGAGAGAGAGAGAGAGAGGAACAGACACAGGCAGAGGGAGAAGCAGGCTCCATTCAGGGAGCCTGACACGGGACTCGTTCTCAGGTCTCCAGGATCAGGCCCTGGGCTGAAGGTGGCACTAAACCATGGAGCCACCCGGGCTGCCCTAAAAAATGTTCTAATATGTCTAATTCCAGTCTTAGATTTCTGAATATTAAATTAACTCTGCATTCTTATAATGGACCATACTTAGGATATGTTTTCCTTTTAATATATTGTTTGATTTGCTAAAAGTATCATCAAGAATTTCTGCACTTAGGTTCTAAGAGAAGAGATTGTGGTTTTCTTATAATATCTTTTTCTGGTTTATCTGGTTTCTGGCTTCACAAGACTTGAGATGGATTCCTTTCTAACTTTCTTGATGAGTTCATGTGGAATACATTCTGTTATTAGGTGCACAAGTATTTAGGACTGTTGCTTTTTTAGAGTAATTTTTTGAGTAATTGTTATAAAATTATCTTTTTTTTTCGTGGCAGTCCTTTCTATTTTTATTTTTATTATTTTTTTTTCATGGCAGTCCTTTTTAATCTGAAATCCTTGTCTGGTATTCATACAGAATATCAGGTTTCCTTTAGGCTGAGTTTAGCCTGATATGTCTCCTTTCATTCCTTTCCTTTCATCCAGATTTTTTTTTTCATATATATTCAAAATGTATTTATTGTAGTCAACATAGTTGGGTCTTGCTTTTTTATCTACTCTGACAATCTCTGCTTTCAGAATGTTATACTATTCATATTTTATGTGACTATTGATATAATTACATTTAAGTCTATCATTTCTCTGTTTTTATTTTTTTTTCCTTTTTTCTTCTATTTTTCTCCTTTCTCTCTTCTTTTGGATTGAGTATGTTTTCATGAGTCCCCTTTATCTCCTTGTTGGTGTATTAGCTAAAACTCATTGTGTTCTTTATTTAACTCCTCATGATAGCACTTTCAATATATCTCAAGATATCTTGACTTTCCTTTTGTTTTTGACAAAGATTTTCTGTGGATATAGATTTCTAGGAGGTTGGGCTTCTTCTGGGACTCCAGAGATGCTGCTCTCATCTCATCTGCAATTCTGGCTCTCTGTAATATTTAACTCCACTGTTCTCTATGAAGTTTCTCCTGTAATACTTCCTCTGTTCACCTCAATCCATTTGGATGATTCTGTCCTCAACATCAGGTAGATTTTCATACATACACACCCAGTAATTAGTATTCTGCTAAATACTTGAAGGGACTCTCTGCAGATCTCCAGTTTCTCTCTCTATCCTTTCCTTGTCTCTAGTCTCTCTGTATCTCTGTTGTCTTTCTCTCCTACCTCTAATATTCAGAGGACTCCAGCCAGCTTGCTCTCCCAAAGCACTTGCTCTGTCACTTCATCATGAACCCACTGAATTCTGCTTAGCTTCCCTTCCTTGTGCTGTGCCCTGCAAACTGCTCAAGGCATTAAGCTATGGGGTTATATGGTTCACCTCCTTAGTTTCCTATGTAGTAAGGATCATCTTCTTTCATTCTTTCATTGCCTGATGTTCTGCATCTTGAAAATCATTGTTTCATGTATTTTTTAAATTGTATCAGAGAGAGGGAACATCTAGTCTCTGTGTGTCCATCTTGGTCAGCCACAAAAGGATTAGTATAGTTGAATTTTAAAATTCATTTTGAAGGTGAAATGTCTTAATTGATTTGAAAATAATGAAGTTTTTTATCTGTTTAATCTGTTTTTCTTTTGATGATATGCACTAAATAATCTGACAATTGATGTAGTTGTTGGACATGCATTTTCTTTGGAATCATTTTTTAAAAAGATTTATTTCTTTATTTTAGAGAGAGTAAGAGAGAGAGAGAGAGAAGGGGAGCAGAGGAGAGAGGATGAGGAATCTCAAGCAGATTCCCAGCTAAGCAGGGAGCCTGACACGGGGCTTGATCCCAGAACCTGAGATCACGACCTGAGCCTGACACTTAACTGACTGAGCCACCTGGGAGCCCCATCCTTGGAATCTTTTAATTCAATCAAAATGATAGCTATTCATAAAGAAAGAAACAATTTATTTTCTTTCTAAATTTCTTTGGGACTATAGAATATGTTTATTGGAACTGAAGAGGGGTGCAAAATAGTTAAAGATACTTTCACCTGATTTTCTGTTGAGGTATAGAAAAATATCTTGACTGTTCTGGTTATCTATTGCTGCATAATGAATACCTCCAACACAGTAGCTTTGAAAAGCAGTAATTATTTTAAAATTAACTCCTATGGTTCTGGATCTTGTCTAGACTCTAATAGATGGTTTTTCCTAGCGTCTCTCAGGCAGGGCAGACAGAGGCTGGGCTGAGGTCATTTTGAGATTCAGTCACATGTTTAGAAGTTGATACTAGCTGTCATCAGGCACTTCAATTGGAGACAGTCTTTTGGAATGTTTACACATAAATCCTTCCTATAGCCTCCCTACTCCCCATGGCATGGTAAATGGCTACCAAGAAGGAGTATCTCAGGAGGACTTGCAGAAAATCTCTTGCCTAGCTTCAATAGTCACATAGTATCACTTTCACAGTAGCCACAGATCTATGCAGATACAAATTGAGCAGCTCTTGATGGTGCCAGTGCCCAACTCACTGTATGAAAGACTTGTACCTAAGAGATCTTCTGTGGACTTCATGAGAAATATAGTCTGCTGCACTGACCATCATTGCGATTCTTAAATACACTGATATAGCATCATATGTGGTACATGAGCACAAAGGCCTAAAAACAAAACACAAAAAACAAAAAACTTAAGTTCATTCTGCATTTCTTGGGCAATGAACTAATTAGGACTGAGATGTCCTCTTCCCCTAGTAATAGGTCCTGGTCCAGCTGAGCCTCTTCTGGAACACTGGGCTTTCTCTCCAGCCTCCCCTGGGATAGCAGGCTTTCTTCCCCAGCACTGGGGCTTCACCTTCCCACAGGTTCTGCGTTTCCCAAGTGTTGAATGACCGGTTTTCCTAGATAACTCCTATAAATAGTTGGCACCCCTATCCAGGTGGCTGAGCGCCAGACAGCTTCTGAAATGTCCCACTGACACAGTAACTCATCTTGCTTCCCTCAGAGAAAGGCAGGATATCATGGAGCTGTGCCCTTTCACAGAGTGGAGCACTTGGCCTCAGCTTCTCTACCTATGTGTGATAGGGAAGCAGGAGGTGACCTTTTCTTCTCTCAGTATCCTTCAGCCTTTTAAGCTTTCTTTTTCTCTCTAGTAAATCCTTTTATTTAACCTCTATTGTGTCTTTGTGAAACTTGTTCCATCCTTAATACACAATTGGCAGAAATATAGGAGAGTATCATGGTACATCCATAGGAAAGAGTAAAGGAAGACACCTTTATGGATTCATATATCTCACCAGTAGGACCCATGATGAACAACTAATGAAATTCTATTTGTTTCCTAATTTCACTCATACTTACTTGCTAGATTATTGATACCTACGTGATTTAGCAGTACATAGTACAGACTTGCTTGGCATAGGGTCAGTTTCAAAAAAACAGTGATAGTACTTTAAACACTTCTCTTGTTTAATGTGGTACCTGGCACACAGCAGTGGTCCAGTGCATTTTGTTAAATGAATGCATATATAAAATTTTTTTTGGTCATTTTTTAAAATTTAACTTTTTTATTTAAATTCAGTTAGTTAAACATTTTTTTTAATCTTTATTTATTTATGATAGTCACAGAGAGAGAGAAAGAGGCAGAGACATAGGCAGAGGGAGAAGCAGGCTCCATGCACCGGGAGCCCGACGTGGGACTCGATCCCAGGTCTCCAGGATCGCGCCCTGGGCCAAAGGCAGGTGCCAAACCGCTGCGCCACCCAGGGATCCCTAAATTCAGTTAGTTAATATATAGTGTTTCATTAGTTTCAGACATAGAATTCAGTAATTCTTCAGTTGCATATAACAGCCAGTGCTCATTACATCCTATGCCCTCTTTAATGGCTATCACTCAGTTACCACATTCCTCCTCCCTCCTCCCCTCCAGAAACCCTCAGCTTGTTTCCTAGAGTTGAGTCTTTTATGGTTTGTCTCTCTCTCTGATTTCATCTTATTCGATTTTTCCCTCCCTTCCCCTGTGATCTTCTGATTTTTTTCCTTAAATTCCACATATGAGTGAAACTATATAATAATTATCTTTCTCTGATTCATTTATTTTGCTCAGCATAATACCCTCCAGTTCCACCCATGTTGATGTAAATGGAAAGATTTCATCCTTTTTGATGGCTGAGTAGTATTCCATTGCATCTATACACCACATCTTATTTAACCATTCATCTGTTGATGGACAATTGGGCTTTTTCCATGGTTTGGCTATTGTGGACATGCTGTTGTAAATATTGGGGTGCAGGTACATGGAATGGACCCTCAACTTTATGGTCAGCTAGTCTCCAACAAGGCAGGAAAGAATATCCAATGGAAAAGACAGTCTCTTCAACAAACAGCATTGGGAAAATTGGACAGCCACATGTAGAGGAATTAAACTGGACCATTTTTTTATACCACATACAAAGATAAACTCAAAATAGAGGAAAGACCTAAATGTGAGATAAGAATCCATCAAAATCCTAGAGGAGAACATGAGCAGCAACAACATCTTTGACCTTGGCTGCTGCAACTTCTTGCTGGACACATCTCCAAAGGCAAGGGAAACAAAAACAAAAATGAATTATTGGGACTTCATTGGGATAAAAAACTTTTGCATAGGAAAGGAAACAGTCAATAAAACAAAAAGACAACCTACAGAATGGGAATAGATATGTATTGGTCATTTTTTATGGCTTAAGGTGTTTATTTGGATGGTCCCAAAAGTCACCTTGCATTTTGCGATGTGTCTTCAGTCATCTCAAATTATGGTGCAAACATGAGTTTTATTGGTGTCTCATAGCCAAGACAATGCTCTAATGTCTGTTGGTCACAGACTTTACCAAATCGATGATCTACCTATGACAAAAAGCTGGGAGTGTTGGGATGCCTGGGTGGCTCAGCAGTTGAGTGCTTGCCTTCAGCCTAGTGTGTGATCCTGGAGACCCGGGATCGAGTCCCATATCGGGCTTCCTGCATAGAGCCTGCTTCTCCCTCTGCCTGTGTCTCTGCCTCTCCCTGTGTCTCTCATGAATAAGTAAATAAAATCTTTTAAAAAAGCTATAAACATTGGGGTGCAGATGTCTTGGTCTTTCACTGCATCTGTATCTTTGGACGAGATGAGCACTGAGTGTTATAGTATATGTTGGCAAATCGAACTCCAATAAAAAAATATACAAAAAACATTTTAAAAAGCTGGGGGTGAAAAAATTTCTTAAGTCTAAAACTAATTTCTGTATAGATGACAAACAAAATATGAATACCTTTAATGTTTAAAATACCTTTACAAATCTATAAGAAAAATCCCACATCATTAGAAACAATGGATTAAGGATACATATAATCACTTCTCTGTAGAAGATACAAAAAAACAGATGAGCATATGCAAACATTGTTGATGTTTACTACAATGTCTCTGACTAGTCAAATTGAGAATGATGAACATGAATGAAACACATTATTGATGACAGTGAGGTGAAAAATGAAATGTTATGAACTTTCAGGAAGATGGCAAATTGATGCAAATTTTCTGCAAAACAATTTGGTAATATTTATTAAAATTGTTGATCAAGCAACTCTATTTATATAAAGATAGCTTGAAGAAAATCTTGGAAATATTTTCAGATTTTAAAATTTATCGTATCAGGACATTGAGATAAACTTAGAATCTATCCAAAGGAATTTTTAAAAATAGCAGCACAGTTAGCCACAGAATGTTATGTACAGAGTTAAAATATTATAGAATCATATTTCATAACATGTATATTTGCTTTTAAAAAGGCATATTTCAAAACACCATATATTATTTGGTTTCTTTGAGAAACAGTCAAATGATAATAAACAAGAAAATGATTTAACCTAAGAAATTGTAGAGAGTGCCCTTGCTAGGGTCAAGACTGGTTTTTATTATCTTACTGTTGCTTTTTTCTATGCTCTCATTTATATGGTATAAATGTATTAATTTTGTATTGGAAAGAAAGTCACAATAAAGACAAAGTCTGGCACTGAGTAGAACTGGAGGCTTTAATATCTTCTTTGATAGTGGTCTCCTCACCAAGTGAAATAGCAGGAAAGCCATCTGGAGCTGTGATTTTGAAGACATATGCACCAAATGTCTAAAAGCTTTTCAAATTCTCTTCAGCTTCACTTGGACAACTTATTGCAGTCTAAGTTAGGTAACTAAGTGATTTCTCTCCAGTTATAGGTTAGTTTGCCTACTTCAATCAGAATATAAATGATTGCTAATTAATAACTCATCCATTCAACATATAACCAACATTTATTGACTTTCTGCTGTTAGATTAGGCAACTGGGGCATTCATGATAAATATGACTGGATGCCTACCCTCCCCACACTTGGTGTTTGCATTACCATCACTAATCATTCTTGTACATTTTGACTACACACTAAAAATATATTTTAAAGTTGGGTAAAGTTGACAGTTGTCCTAATAATTAGCTGCATTGTTGCTTTGAATGTGCTGTTTTTTTGTTTTGTTTTGTTTTGTTTTGTTTGTTGTTGTTGTTGTTGTTGTTTTTTACTGTGGATAAAATCTTTTTAGGATAGATCTTCTAAAAGACTATTGATAAACAGGGATCCATGATATGTGTAATTAACCTATTATAGATCTTCCCACCTAATGAAGACAAAACTTTGCAGGACTCCTACCTACATTACCCTTAACTCTTTCCTCTTACATACTGCTTTGAATCATCTTCAAATTTTATTTTTTTTAATTTTTTTAAAATTTTTATTTCTTTATTTAAATTCAATTTGCCAGCACATAGTACATTATTAATTTCAGATGTAGTTTTCAATAATTCATCTGTTTCATATAACACCCAGTGTTCAACACATCACAGATCTTCACATTTTCTATGTTTACACAAATGGTAGAAACATGACTCATTTTCAAAACTTAAAAAATAAAAAATACTCAATATTGAATGAACAAAGTTGAAGCTATCATTTTTTTATTTTTTTATTTTTTAAAGATTTATTTACTCAGGAGAGACACAGAGAGAAGAGAGAGAGAGGCAGAGACACAGGCAGAGGAAGAAGCAGGCTCCCCACAGGAGCCCGATGCGGTGCTTGATCTCAGATCCCGGGATCAAGACCTGAACCAAAGGCAGCTGCCCACTGCTAAGCCACCCAGACATCCCAAAGCTATCATTTTTAAACAGAGGTGGTCATATTATTAATAAACAGATCTCAGGAGATACAGTACATTTGCCTGAATAATATGTGGGAGGGAGAAAGACATGTACGTGAGACATTAGTAGAAACACATGAATTAAATTATTAGCCAGACTCCTTACTGGATATGAAATATAAAATTGCTTTAATATTCCATGTTATCTTTCAGCATCTCTGGAAACCTCCTCTCTGGTTTATATAGTGAGGTGAAAATGTCCATAATATACCCAGAATTCTGATGCAGGTATAAGAGATCAAAGATTTTCTTTCCTAAGCCAAGAGCTAAGATGAGAGGAATCTTCCTGAGTTTCCTGTTTCACCAGAGCAGCTAGGCAGTGATTATGGCCAAAGGCTGTCTTCCTTTCTTTTTATATTCAAGAGATTTAAGTCACCATCTCTCTAATCACAGCATTGAGTACTGTAATAGACTTTTCTAAAAGAAGGTAAAAAAAAAAAAACTTACCTTTTTATGATACAAATTCAGTGCCATATAGAACTAGAAATGCTTTTCAAGCTTCCTGGAGAAGTTCATCCTCTGCAGAAGGTGAGTAATTTGACATGGCAGTAACATATTCTCTTGGTAGAGAGGATGATTGAATCCTACTGCACTCTGCATTGGAGACAGTTGCACAGAATCTACTAGGCTTTATCTAAAAGCAGTCCAGCAAATTATATTAATGAATGCCTGATGCATATTTAACATTTGGAAATCAACCGTTTTGACTTTATATGATCACAATTTCTGAACTAGCCTGAAACAAACCTCTTTAACACTATTGTTTTCTTCATATGAAAGAAAATGTCATTCACCATCCTGAGTTAGTAGAAGCAGTGGTTAAGATCTGAGAAGCAGATATACTGGACTTCCACTCTGTGTGCCTCCAATGTACAACCTGAACATTGGCATTCAACTGCTTTTAATTACAAACTCTTTGTCATGTGATTTCCTTGCTGAGAAATACATGCGAAGGTGCTTCATTTATCAGCACCATGACTAGATTGTGACAAGGAGGACAAGATGATTGACATGAGGATAAGGCCAAGGCTGGAGACAGATTGGACAGAACTGAGGAAGCTAATCGCCAACCCAGGGTGTAGACAATTAGGAGTGCTTGAGCTCTGCAAGTGATGGAAGTCAAAGTCAAGACAAGCAGTGAGCCAAAAGCAAAGCAGACACACAAAAGCCAATTAAACATCACAAACAAGGATTCCCAAGCCAGAAGCACACAGCCATCAAAGTCACTGGTCAGACAGAGCAGAAATGGGCACCTGGGAATTAAGTGGACAGTCACGAATCAAAGAGTCTGGAAGAAACTGAGGACAAGACAGAGCAATCCCATCTATTCATATATTCATATTCTAATGCAATTTTCTTAAAGGAGAAATAAAAGTCAAGGTACACCAGTGTGTTATGTCCATATTGTTACGGACATAGTGTTATATCCGTAGCATTATGTCCATTAAGCATAGTATTATGTCCATCCTGGTTCAGTAACAATGATGATGATGAGCACCATGAGTTTAAGGAGAGAGGAGGACCAATTTTTCATTCTGATGGTGCTCCATATCATGTTCATTTGACATGTGAAGAGTATTAGACACTTGGATATAAGGTGTTATATAAATATTATTTGCACTCTAAGCCTAAAGCCTTTTAATATATGAAATAAATATATAGAGACATATTGAATTAAAATGTTTGCATTTAAGCTAGGAATCTTTTATGAGAGTCAGGGGAGAAATCTAGGAGACATAATTGGGTAATAATGCTTCTACAAGGCTGGGCGTGAAGAGATAAGAGAAACAGCCTTGCACAGATGAGATCCATTCAATTAATTTTCTTTTAGAGATTTTTACATTTCTAATGAATAATTTCCAGTTTCCAGGAGGGACAAACATCTGTAAGGAAACATGATGGCCATAAGTTTTTCTTGGTAAAAATTGTTTCAAAGAGGTATATATAGCACAAAACCTGCATATCAAGCTAAATAAAATGTGTTTTCTCTTGCACTGTAAATTTATTTCATATTAAATATTGTTTAACTGGAGGTTGGAAATAATTTTGGCCTCCACAAAATGGCCTAACTAGTGGTATTTAAATAATTACTCTTATGATATCCTTCCTGTCTTAGCCTCCTTACCTAACTCGCTTTGGTTTTTAAGCCATGCATCAAAGTATTGTAGCCGACAGGGCCAATGGCTACTACCAACTCCTCTCCACTTTGCCATTTGGAGCAGAGCTGCAGGTGTACACTGCAACATGTATTACCATTTGAGTCATGGTCCAGTAGTTGTACAGGTTCCTGATGTTTTCACCTAAGTTAATCTTTAAAGTGATTGAATGTGATGAGATCCAGATGTGTTTCATAGGACCACCCAGGGTTCCAAAAGCACCACTGGTTTATCTTAGTGGATAAAAAGCATTTGCCTTCAAGGTATTCCACTTTTGCTGGCCAGAATCAGTGATGAAGATGAAAGGGAACAATGATTTTCTGAGTGAGAGGAAAGAGGAATACAATCGTACTCACTGATCTCTTCATACAGCAATTCAATCTTGCTTTGCTTTCTTGTAAATTCCCCTAAGCTGTGTCATAGATGTTCTCTGTGACAGAGAATTTAACCTCTTTATTTCTTTGGACAGGAAAGGCAGTAGCTCTAACCTTTTTGATCTTAGATTATAAACTTCTCGGGGGCATGGACTCTGTTAGTTTAATTCACCTCAAATCAAGCATAGCACCTTTACAGAGAAAACTCCATCCTTTTTATGGATGACTTTTGACTGCTGTTATTCATTATATATACGTCCCTTTTCACATCTAAGCTTCAGATTGGGGTGATAACTGCCTTAGTCTTTTGAATGCCACCAACAAGATGGTCGTTTTTCTAAATGCACATATAACTTATTCAGCAACATAATGGTTCCTGCATTTCCAGAGGGTTGTCTCAGAACTCTTTCCAGAATGCCTGGCCCTTTTACCGCCTGCTGGTCTTTTCACATGAAGTTGAATTTAATTCAAATTGGATATTATAATCCTGGAATGGCTTATATATCTGTGCCTTTGTATTCAAAGATGGTAATGGGGGTGGCCAAGAAAATCGGGATTTTTTAAGAGCGTGGTGGAAGTGCTTCAGTGTTGCTATTGGGCTCTCATTAAATAAGTTGTTGGAAAGAAATAACCTAGTTTACACCTCTGCCTTCAGATTTAATGATCAGACTAAAGGCTTTTCTCTCAAAGAGCAATTGACCTCATAGGGCTGCTAACCAGAATAAGTTTGAGACAGCTTGCCAGCCCTCCACAGCCTTACTGCTCAAAAGTGAGAGCCGTGGGTTAGCAGCATCAGCATTTCCTGGGAAATTTTTAGTAAGGCAGGAATCCAGGCCTTCAGGCTTACTCCACACCTACTACAGCGGGCTCTGCAGTACAAGAACCCTAGGGGATATGTATGCACATTGAAATTTGAGAGTCTGGACTTCATATTTGGTCATATTGTCTGAAGTTGTGATTTAGTGGCCCTTTTGGTTTTGCTTCTTGGAATCAGATACCCTGTTTCAACAGGGTCCTGCTGAGGTGGCTATTAGGTTCGTTTTGTGCACTTGACAGGTCCAGTAAGACTACCTTATGGAGAAGAAGTCTCCAGGGCCAGAGGACTTCCCAAGTCTTGGGGCTTTGTTACTGGTGACTTGGTCTTTCAGCTACTTTGTATCTTGTATTAATTCCACTGCTTCTCTATTTATCTTGTTGTTGATACAGCACAATAGAAAATAGCCTTTGTTCCTCTAAAGGCTTCATAGAACTGCAAGTGACAAGAGATACCCAAGACCCGAGCTCTAGTTCAGTGTTTCGAAACCTACATGTCCTCATGCTTAAAACTGATGCAGATGTTGCTTTGAACCTCAGAGAGGAGTGCTCCAGAACTCTCATGTAAAATTAGTACATTCACCATTAAAAATGTCAGGTAAACATGCTGAACATTGTCATTGGTGTGACTTTATAATTAAATGGACTCTTGGGAAAACTTTTGGATAAAGTTGAAAGAGGTTACAGCATATTCTTGACCTGTCCTTTATTTTATCTGCATGGAGTATTCATCTACTTGGAATTTTCAGGCTTCCTGGAATATGGTAAAAACGTATACAATAACAATAGAATAACAAATCCTCATCCACTGTTAGTTTTTCATGATTTATCACAATGTTAGTTGCTCATGATTTTCATTTGAATGATGGTTTTACAATGTTTCAACTACAGATTCCTGAATGCTCAGGAGTAATATGTGTGTGGAGTGAAGTATGATACGTTGATCCCACCAGGGATGCCCTTGTCATCTTTGCCTTGGTGGCATGGGGTGCCAGTGCCAAAATAAGTAGAAAAATGGTAGGCTGCTGATCTGTCTGGAATCCTCTCATGTATGATCATCGTTAGCCTACATTGTTTGGAATCTAGTTGGATGGCCTGGTGATTTCTCTCTTTCTCAAAGTTAGAGTTTTATTTTTTAAAGGTTTGGCTTTCTGCAAAGAGCTGCCCAGGATAGGGAAGTTTAAGCAATACTTCAGTGCCACTTAATGCAGAGTGAGGCCTCTAGCACTGCCATGCTAATCATCCCTTACTCATGGCTGGGGGATAATCACAAAATACTATTATTAGTGAGTATTGTCTCACAAATTCTGTGACACAATGATCATTTGACTATGGCCATTTCTGGATAGCTCTCTTCCATACTTTTGATACTGTCACTGGAACTTTGCACTGGGAACATACACCCAGATGTCTAAACATATGCTCTGACATCTGGTTCTAGGTCTCTTGCTTCATCATGGGCATAGATGGCCAATGAGAGAAAGCTGATTTTCATAGTGACTTTTTTTAAAAAAGCTTAGTACAAATATTATGTGCAGCTGTAAATAAACTCCTTGGAATAATCAGTTATTTCAGATGGGCATCAAAGCCTATTGCTCAGGTTAACATTTGCATCATTTAGAGGCTCATGGAGGTGACCATTAACTTATTAAATGTTGAGGGCCTACTATGCACCAAGCATTTCTATGACCTGAGGATGCAACAAGGTACATTGACACAACCTCTGTCTTCATGATTCTCACAAATAAGTGTGCAAAACAGACACTGAATCATTGAAAAAGTACAATTTCACGTATATAGCTGACAGAATTTGCACTGCATAGAGATAGAACCTGAAGAATCTTAGGGACCTTGGCTAACATTTTGAAAGGACCCACTAGACAGGTCATATGGAGCTCCCCTTATAAGACTAAGGCAACACCTTCTGGGAGGTGTGTGACTTCTTTCTCAGTCCCAGACAGCCTGTAGGGACACCACACAAAAGTGGGGGAAAGGTGAATGTTGTTATGTGTAACTGTTAGTGAGTTATGTTTCTCCACACTATGAACTTAAACAGCACAGTGTCTGAGAACACATACTTACTATGGCAAACAGGTTGGAAAGTTAATACTTAAAAAGTTTTTGAGGGAAAAAATAAATATCTGTGCAACTCAAGCTGGTGAAATACTGTGTGGAGACCCACCATGAAGAGACACCTCCACCCTGAGGGGCCGTAAGGCTCACAGAAGCAAAGCCTGTTCCATGGGACAACTGTGTGCAGATTGGAAAATTAGGAGCCAGCATGCACTCCCTGGTCACCTTCCTCTCTGAGTATTTGGAATAAAGGTAGGATGGGGAAGAATTCTGAAGGAGATCACCCTCTGAGTTCTTGATGAGTCTTGAAAATTTGGAATTTGGAATAAAGGTAGGATGGGGATTGGAATAAAGGTAGGATGGGGAAGATTTCTGAAGGAGATCACCCTCTGAGTTCTTGATGGGTCTTGAAAAAAGTGCATGGCTGCTTCTGTTGGGGAGCTAGAGAAAGGAGGTACTTCCAGAGAACCCGTGGGAAGATTTTGTGCTCTGAACTCAGAGAGTATCAAGAATTGGCTTTCCTTAAAGAATTTAATTTTGTAGAAGCTTTCTTTGGGGTTCCAAAGAATGTCATGTTAGCACACATGTCTAGCATTCTCCTTCAGGGAGAAAAAAATTTATTCATTTTTAGCAGCCTTAAGATTACCCCCAGAGGTGTATACAACACAGTCTAGTCTAATGGTGACCAGTGGCCAATGAGATTGGAACAAAAAAGCAGTAATGGGAAATAGCCTGTTGCAAATCCACACTGGGCAATGCTCTATTAAGGTTGTGGGTTCTCAAAGTCTAGGTGATAGATGAGAAGATAATTGAAGATGGGGACACACAAGGGAGTCCTCCTAATGGACACTTCAGAATAATATTGAACCAATTATGTCCATTTACTGCCTGCATATGAGGAAGTTGGTTTCTGAATGATTCATGGTGGTATGTCATGGTGAATAAAGGAAGATGTTTAGAGTTTGTTAGCTGTGATATTTCCAGAGAGAGATTTTGCAGAGATGTATTTTGTTTGTCTTTCTATTTAAATTCAATTAACCAACATATAGTATATATCATTAGTTTCAGATGTAATGTTCAATAATTTATCAGTTGTGAATAACACCCAGTGCTCTTCACATCACCTACCCTCCTTAATGCCTATCACCTAGTAATTGCATCCCCACCAACTCCTCTTCAGCAAGTTTTTTGCTATAATTAAGCCTCTCATGATTTTTCTCCCTCTTTGAAGATTTCCCATTCAGTTTTCCTTCCCTTACCCTATGATCCTCTGCATTGTTTCTTATATTGCACATATGAGTGAAACCATATGATAATTGTCTTTCTCTGATTGACTTATTTCACTCAGCATAATACCCTCCAGTTTTATCCACGTTGATATAAATAGTAAGTATTCATACTTTCTGATGGCTGAGTAATATTCATATATATATATATATATATATATATATATATATATATATATATACCACATCTTCTTTATCCATTCATATGTTGATAGACATCTGGGATCTTTCTATAATTTAGCTATTGTGGACATTGCTGCTATGAACTTTGGGGTGCAGGTGCCCCTTTGGATGACTACATCTGTATCATCTTTGGGGTAAATACCTAGTAGGACAATTGCTGAGTTATAGGGTAGCTCTATTTTTAACTTCTTGAGGAGTCTCCATACCATTTTCCAGAGTGGCTGTACAAGTTTGCATTCCTACCAATAGTGTAAGAGGGTTCCCCTTTTCCACATCCTTGTCAACATTTATTGTTTCCTGTCTTGTTAATTTTAGTGATTCTGACTGGTGTAAAGTGGTATCTCATTATGGTTTTGATTTGTATTTTTCTGATGCCAAGTGGTGAGCATTTTTTTGTGTACTTGTTGCCCATGTGTAGGTCTTCTTTGGAGAAATGTCTGTTCATATCTTCTGCCCATTTCTTGACTGGATTATTTGTTTTTTGGGTATTGAGTTTGATAAGTTTTTTTATAGATCTTGGATACTAGCCCTTTATCTTATATGTCATTTGCAAATATCTTCTCCCATTCTATAGGTTGCCTTTTAGTTTTGTTGATTGTTTCCTTTGCCATGCAGAAGTTTTTATCTTGATGAAGTCCCAATAGTTCAGTATTGCTTTCGTTTCCCTTGCCTTTGGAGACATATCTAACAAGGAGTTGCTGTGACTGAGGTCAAAGAGATTGTTACCTGTGTTCTCCTTTAGGATTGATGGATTCTTGTCTCACATTTAGGAATTTCATCCATTTTTGAGTTTATTTTCATATATGATGTAAGAGAGAATAGAGAATCCAGAAATGGACCCTCAACTCTATGGTCAGCTAATCTTTGACAAAAACAGTAAAGTATATCCACTGGAGATGATTGTTTTTGATTGCTCAGTTCAAATAATGTTTATTCAAAACTGTATCACTGAAAACCAGAAAAGAGCTGCCAAGGAGGAACAAGGAGCTCTTGGGATTATGGTCTCTTAAGTGTCAAGAGATGAGAGTATTTCAAAAAAAGTAGTAGGCACGTGTGATGAATGCAATTGACAAGTCAGATAAATACTGAAAAGCATCCACTGGATTTGTCCACAGGAAACCACTGGAAACTTCACCCAGACTAGTTTCCATTGGGTAGATGCCTTCATTGGGTAGCTGTTTCCACTGGGGAGATGTCAATGGGTGTGGAAAACAATTGGATTTTGTTTTCTAAATATCGATAATTTGGAATGTTGAACAATTTATTCAAGGTTCTAGTTGTGGAGGCTTGTATAAGAATTTCAGTTCCTGGGATGACTGAGTGGCTCAGCAGTTGAGTGTCTGCCTTCTGCTCAGGGGGTGATCCCAGGTCGGGGATCAAGTCCCACATCAGGCTCCCAGTGAGGAGCAGGCTCCCAGCCTGCTTCTCTCTCTGCCTGTGTCTCTGCCTCTCTCTCTCTCTCTCTTTCTCATGAATAAATGAATAAAATCTTAAAAAAAGAAAGAATTTCAGTTCCTTATTCGAAAATCTCATGAGAGGTACTTTAGACTCTGGAGTTTCTGATGTAATTCTAACAGCATTGGTGACATTGTCTGAAATGGAGCAGAGGTCTGTTGGCTGACATATGTTTCCATTGAACATTTTCAGGGGTGTGGCTACTAGTCTCCTAATCCTTACGACTCACTGATCGAGCTTGGTAGTTTGAGCTTGGAAGTCCCATATGATTTTTTCCTGAGTAACAAAGAACATCAAAATATTAACTGACACTTCATTTTTTCCCTCACTTAATTCTCAACCTCAATCTCAAATGCAAATTGTTTGGCACAGCATAATAACTCTAAATGTTTTCATCACTATCTAATTGGTATCAATCACTAATAGCAAAATAATATATTTAAACTGGCACAAGGGTGGTGCTTAATAAATAGAATCCTTTATTAAATAGATCCCTAATAGTAATATTACTACTGAAAATAGTGGGGGAAAAAAAGCCCTGATTTAATTACATACAGAAAAGACAACCTTGACTTTTTCTTTTATCATTTGTACCGAAGGTTCTATCAAATTTGAAAGAATAAACTTGCCTCTCACTTCTTCCCTTATATCCTTGAATGAGGCTGATACGAGATTATAACAGGGATTTGTGTATCTATACCTCTAAGCCTTTGGCCATGGTGTTGTAGAACAGATTCAAAGCGTCTTGGGTGATACTTGGAAAAACTACAACTATGTGTTATTCATGTTAACACTCCCAGGTCAAAGGTTCGAAAGTACCTTTGAGGGTGTGATGCGATGATTATGTCCTCTCCTCTCTGCACAATACAATGCTGAATGTTTGAAGTTTATTTATATAGTTTCTGGTAGGTTTGGAATCAAGTACTCAGTCTTTACAAAATTCCATATAACTATTCCTTGTTCTCTTCAAATATACTTGAAGCGATTTGTGCTATCATTACGGATATGGCACGTTTACCTTCTCAGCTACCAAGCTAAGATTTTAAGCTAATTTAGAAAACAGGACACATACTAAAATGCATCAGCTAAATCAATTTATCCTTAGATACATTTTGTAAGAAGCATTTTAAACTCTCGAAAAGAATCTTATATTACATAAAAAATGTGGGAATTCAGGTCAGACTTGGGGATCACAGCGTATTTCATAAAGGACATCATTTTATTCAATAATGAAAACAATATTATGTTTATTGAGTGCTTATTCCATGCATGACTTTTAAACAGGAAAGGTGTATTATTTATTTTGTCTAACAATCCTATAAGGCAAAACTACTTCCATGTCCAATGCCCATATGAGAAAAATAAATATAACTTGCCTACTTTCACACAACAGATAAAGTAGCATAACTAGAATTTGGGGCCATGTCTGTTTACTCCAGGGACTCTGCTCTGCCCTCTGCATTACGTGGCCACTATAGAGCAAATATTTATTCTTAAAAATGTTTATATTACACAATTTAACTTCTAAGTGTTTGTACTCCGGAAATAATCACAGATGTATTCCAAATAGTTATCTAGAAGCATCTTCGGTCTCACATTTTAAAATAACAAAATATTGAAAATAACCCAGTGTACAAAGATAATCAATTAATAAATACAACCCTAGATTATTTTATTTTATGGAGATGATGTAAAGGAACATTTTAAAGCTTTGTAAACAGTACTCTTTTAAACTGAAAAATTGATGTGCTTTTCTTTGTATCTGTTGATTGAAGTTAATAAAAAGGATTGTTATACATACTTTCCTTTAGGTCAGAAATATGGCCATCTATTCAAATGGGGCCGCAGCATCCCTGGATTTTATCCAACCTCAAGTCCTTTCCGGTCTCATAGAAACCCAGTCTCCCACCCTGCCCTTCTTTTCCCTCCACTCTCCTAGACCTCTGTGCTGTGCTGTCACTGTAAGGTTGAGTAGACTCACCTGGTCTGTGCTTACACTGTTAGCTTCTTGATTCCAGCATCTGATTTCATCTCTATTTTTAGCAAGTGCCGTAGCAACCAAGGCATTTATAATAGTGTGTCTCAGGGTGCAAATCAAACTCAATAACTTTTAAGTCAGACAAGGTGAAATGTTCTGTCAAACCCGACCACTGTGAACTTCTGTAGACCCAACGCTAGTCAGGGAGAGAGACTGGTATTGATTATCTCCTCTTTACTTGGGAGGCGATTGGTCTTTGTGAAGCGTTCACAGGAAGGAACTAGTGGAAATTTAGCTACAGTTCCTGACCAGTATTGGATTCTTGGCAACTAATAGGTTCTTTGGGGAAATCCCTTGCTTCCCTTAGTCCCAAAGCATATTTGTCCCAATTTTAAGTGCTGTGAGCTGTCTTGAAGTTTGGTTCAATGTATCCTATTGCAAATATTGAACACAGAAGTGACATACATATGAATGTGTGCAAAAGAGACCAGGGAAGCTGACTGTGGAAGATCCAAAGATACCCTGCCTGTTTGGGATGGGAGCCCAGAACTAAGCCTGCATTCTTGCCATCACCTATAAATCAGCAGCATTGACTGCTGGTCTGCTGAGGCCTGGTGCTACGAGAGACCGGAGGAGCAAAGTGTAATAAGTGCCTGTTTCGAGGAAGAGCTCCTGAGACACCTCCTTTCCAAGAGCTGAAGTCTGGGAGTTGTTTCTATGAGATTTCAGACAGTCATCCAAGCAGCCAGAGTCCTGCCCCTCTAGGTAGTTCACACTTGGAGATATACAAAGTCCACTGGTAGTGAGCCCCTTGGCATCTCTAGCCATAGGGACAGTACCACTTTCCCATTTTACCCCCTTCTGTTACCGCCATTTGTACTCCCCTCATGTCTTATTTCAAATCCTGATCCCACCGTACCAACTTGGTCAAGCGCAATAACTTCCTCCTTTCTCTCTTTGCACCAGCTCTGTTGCCTGTAATAAATCCTTTGCCAAGAAGTCAGATTATTCTTGCTAAAATCACACCTGATCTTGATTAATCCTGCCTAAAAGTACCTGATGATTTCCCACTGTCCAAACATGGGTAAACTGCAGTTATTCTTTTTTTTCTTTTTTTAATAAATTAACTTTTTATTGGTGTTCAATTTACCAACATACATAATAACACCCAGTGCTCATCCCGTCAAGTATCCCCCTCAGTGCCCGTCACCCATTCACCCCACCCCCCGCCCTCCTCCCCTTCCACCACCCCTAGTTCACATCCCAGAGTTAGGAGTCTTTATGTTCTGTATCCCTTTCTGATATTTCCCACACATTTCTTCTCCCTTCCCTTCTATTCCCTTTCACTAATATTTATATTCCCCAAATGAATGAGAGCACACACTGTTTGTCCTTCTCCGATTGACTTACTGCACTTAGCATAATACCCTCCAGTTCCATCCAAGTTGAAGCAAATGGTGGGTATTTGTCATTTCTAATGGCTGAGGAATATTCCATTATATACATAGACCACATCTTCTTTATCCATTCATCTTTCGATGGACACCGAGGCTCCTTCCACAGTTTGGCTATTGTGGACATTGTTGCTAGAAACATCGGGGTGCAGGTGTCCCGGCGTTTCATTGCATCTGAATCTTTCGGGTAAATCCCCAACAGTGCAATTGCTGGATCGTAGGGAAGGTCTATTTTTAACTCTTTGAGGATCCTCCACACAGTTTTCCAGAGTGGCTGCACCAGTTCACATTCCCACCAACAGTGTAAGAGGGTTCCCTTTTCTCCGCATCCTCTCCAACATTTGTTGTTTCCTGCCTTGTTAATTTTCCCCATTCTCACTGGTGTGAGGTGGTATCTCATTGTGGTTTTGATTTGTATTTCCCTGATGGCAAGTAATGCAGAGCATTTTCTCATGTGCATGTTGGCCATGTCTATGTCTTCCTCTGTGGGATTTCTCTTCATGTCTTTTGCCCATTTCATGATTGGATTGTTTGTTTCTTTGGTGATGAGTTTAATAAGTTGTTTATAGATCTTGCAAACTAGCCATTCATCTGATAGGTCGTTTGCAAATATCTTCTCCCATTCTGTAGGTTGTCTTTTAGTTTTGTTGACTGTATCCTTTGCTGTGCAAAAGCTTCTTATCTTGATGAAGTCCCAATAGTTCTTTTTTGCTTTTGTTTCTTTTGCCTTCGTGGATGTATCTTGCAAGAAATTACTGTGGCCAAGGTCAAGAAGGGTGTTGCCTGTGTTCTCCTCTAGGATTTTGATGGAATCTCGTCTCACATTTAGATCTCTTATCCATTTTGAGTTTATCTTTGTGTATGGTGCAAGAGAGTGGTCTGGTTTCATTCTTATGCATGTGGATGTCCAATTTCCCCAACACCATTTATTGAAGAGACTGTCTTTCTTCCAATGGATAATCATTCCTCCTTTATCAAATATTAGTTGACCATAAAGTTCAGGGTCCACTTCTGGATTCTCTATTCTGTTCCATTGATCTATGTGTCTGTTTTTGTGCCAGTACCACACTGTCTTGATGACCACAGCTTTGTAGTACAACCTGAAATCTGGCATTGTGATGGCCCAACTATGGTTTTATTTTTTAAAATTCCCCTGGCTATTCGGGGTCTTTTCTGATTCCACACAAATCTTAAAATAATTTGTTCTAACTCTCTGAAGAAAGTCCATGGTATTTTGATAGGGATTGCATTAAACGTGTAAATTGCCCTGGGTAGCATTGACATTTTCACAATATTAATTCTGCCAATCCATGAGCATGGAATATTTTTCCATCTCTTTGTGTCTTCCTCAATTTCTTTCAGAAGTGTTCTATAGTTTTTTTGGGGATAGATCCTTTACCTCTTTGGTTAGGTTTATTCCTAGGTATCTTATGCTTTTGGGTGCAATTGTAAATGGGATTGACTCCTTAATTTCTCTTTCTTCAGTCTCATTGTTAGTGTATAGAAATGCCATTGATTTCTGGGCATTGATTTTGTATCCTGCCACACTATCAAATTGCTGTATGAGTTCTAGCAATCTTGGGGTGGAGGCTTTTGGGTTTTCTATGTAGAGTATCATGTCATCGGCGAAGAGGGAGAGTTTGACTTCTTCTTTGCCAATTTGAATGCCTTTAATGTCTTTTTGTTGTCTGATTGCTGAGGCGAGGACTTCCAGAACTATGTTGAACAGCAGTGGTGAGAGTGGACATCCCTGTCTTGTTCCTGATCTTAGGGGAAAGGCTCCCAGTGCTTCCCCATTGAGAATGATATTTGCTGTGGGCTTTTCGTAAATGGCTTTTAAGATGTCGAGGAAAGTTCCCTCTATCCCAACACTCTGAAGGGTTTTGATCAGGAATGGATGCTGTATTTTGTCAAATGCTTTCTCTGCATCTAATGAGAGGATCATATGGTTCTTGGTTTTTCTCTTGCTGATATGATGAATCACATTGATGGTTTTACGAGTGTTGAACCAGCCTTGTGTCCCGGGGATAAATCCTACTTGGTCATGGTGAATAATTTTCTTGATGTGTTGTTGGATCCTATTGGCTAGTATCTTGTTGAGAATGTTTGCATCCATGTTCATCAGGGATATTGGTCTGTAATTCTCCTTTTTGGTGGGGTCTTTGTCTGGTTTCGCAATTAAGGTGATGCTGGCCTCATAGAACGAATTTGGAAGTACTCCATCTCTTTCTATCTTTCCAAACAGCTTTAGTAGAATAGGAATGATTTCTTCTTTAAACGTTTGATAGAATTCCCCTGGGAAGCCATCTTGCCCTGGACTCTTGTGTCTTGGGCCCTGGACTCATTTGTGTGTCATTTTTGATGACTGCTTCAATTTCCTCCCTGGTTATTGGCCTGTTCAGGTTTTCTATTTCTTCCTGTTCCAGTTTTGGTAGTTTGTGGCTTTCCAGGAATGCATCCATTTATCCTAGATTGCCTAATTTATTGGCGTATAGCTGTTCCTAATATGTTTTTAAAATCGTTTGTATTTCCTTGGTGTTGGTAGTGATCTCTCCTTTCTCATTCATGATTTTATTAATTTGAGTCTTCTCTCTCTTCTTTTTAATAAGGCTTGCTAATGGTTTATCTATCTTATTAATTCTTTCAAAGAACCAACTCCTGGATCTGTTGATCTGTTCCACAGTTCTTCTGGTCTCGATTTCGTTGAGTTCTGTTTGAATTTTAATTAACTCTCTTCTTCTGCTGGGTGTAGGATCTATCTGCTGTTTTTTCTCTAGTTCCTTTATGTGTAAGGTTAACTTTTGTATTTGAGTTCTTTCCAGTTTTTGAATGGATGCTTATATTGCGATGAATTTCCCCCTTAGAGCTGCTTTGCTGCATCCCCAAGATTTTGAACGGTTGTATCTTCATTCTCATTAGTTTCCATGAATCTTTTTAATTCTTCCTTAATTTCCTGGTCGACCCTTTCATCTTTTAGCAGGATGGTCCTTAATCTCCACGTGTTTGAGGTCCTTCCAAACTTCTTGTTGTGATTTAGTTCTAATTTCAAGGCATTATGGTCTGAGAATATGCAGGGGACGATCCCGATCTTTTGGTAGTGGTTCAGACCCGATTTGTGACCCAGTATGTGGTGTATTCTAGAGAAAGTTCCATGTGCACTTGAGAAGAATGTGTATTCAGTTGAGTTTGGATGTAAAGTTCTGTAGATATCTGTGAAGTCCATCTGGTCCAGTGTATCATTTAAAGCTCTCGTTTCTTTGGAGATGTTGTGCTTAGAAGACCTATCGAGGGTAGAAAGAGTTAGATTGAAGTCACCAAGTATAAGTGTATTATTATCAAAGTATTTCTTCAGTTTGGTTATTAATTGGTTTAAATATTTGGCAGCTCCCACATTCGGGGCATATATATTGAGGATTGTTAAGTCCTCTTGTTGGATAGATCCTTTGAGTATGAGATAGTGTCCCTCTTCATCTCTCACTATAGTCTTCGGGGTAAATTTTAATTTATCTGATATAAGGATGGCTACCTCTGCTTTCTTTTGAGGACCATTTGAATGGTAAATGGTTCTCCAACCTTTTATTTTCAGGCTGTAGGTGTCCTTAGGTCTAAAATGAGTCTCTTGTAGACAGCAAATAGATGGGTCTTGCTTTTTTATCCAGTCTGAAATCCTGCGCCTTTTGACGGGATCATTAAGCCCATTCACATTCAGAGTTAGTATTGAAAGATATGAATTTAGTGTCATCATAATACCTATTCAGTCCTTGTTTTTGTGGATTGTTCTACTGAACTTCTTCTTAAATGGGAATTTTGAGAGTCCCCCTTAAAATTTCTTGCAGAGCTGGTTTGGAGGTTACATATTCTTTCAGTTCCTGCCTGTCTTGGAAGCTCTTTATCT
Organism: Vulpes vulpes; assembly: GCF_048418805.1. Lineage (NCBI taxonomy): Eukaryota > Metazoa > Chordata > Mammalia > Carnivora > Canidae > Vulpes > Vulpes vulpes. Next base: position 68,642,089 of record NC_132780.1, read on the forward strand.
CTCCTTCCATTTTGAATGAGAGCCTTGCTGGATAAAGTATTCTTGGTTGAATGTTCTTCTCATTTAGGGCCCTGAATATATCCTGCCAGCCCTTTCTGGTCTGCCAGGTCTCTGTGGAGAGGTCTGCTGTTACCCTAATATTCCTCCTCATAAAAGTCAGGGATTTCTTGTCTCTTACTGCTTTAAGGATCTCTTTATCTTTGGAATTTGCTTCGCTATTAAATGTCGAGGTCTTGAATGGTTTTTATTGATTTTAGGGGGGATCTCTCTATTTCCTGGATCTGTATGCCTGTTTCCCTTCCCAGTTTACGAAAGTTTTCAGCTATGATTTGTTCAAATACATATTCTGGCCCTCTGTCCCTTTCAGCGCCCTCGCGAACCCCAATTAAACGTAGGTTTTTTTTGTCCTCAGGCAGTCGTTTATTTCCTTTAATCTGTCTTCATGGTCTTTTAATTGTCTGTCTCTTTTTTCCTCAGTTTCCCTCTTTGCCATCAGCTTGTCTTCTATGTGACTCACTCGTTCTTCCACCTCGTTAACCCCTCCTCGTTAGGACTTCTAGTTTGGATTGCATCTCATTCAATTGATTTTTAATTTCTGCCTGATTGGATCTAAATTCTGCAGTCATGAAGTCTCTTGAGTACTTTATGCTTTTTTTCTAGAGCCACCAGTAGCTGTTAATCGTGCTTCTGAATTGGCTTTCTGACATTGAATTGTAATCCAGATTTTGTAACTCTGTGGGAGAGAGGAGTGTTTCTGATTCTTTCTTTTGAGGTAAGGTTTTCCTTCTAGTCATTTTGCTCAGTGCAGAGTGGCCAAAAACAAGTGTTATTGGTAAAAGGAGAAAAAGAGAGGAGAGAAAGAAGGAAAGAAAAGAGAAAAAGAAAAAAGAAAAAAGAAAGAAAAAAAGGAAAAAAGAGAAGAAAAAGAGAAAGAAAAAGAAAGAAAGGGGAAAAAAGGGTGGGGGAAGCAATCAGAAAAAAAAAAAAAAAAACCCACGGGGGAGTATCTTCTGATTCTGTATACTTTAAGTCCCTTGACTTCCCCTGGAACTTGTCCGTCTAGCTGGTCTTCTGGGGGAGGGGCCTATTGTGCTGATTTTCAGGTGTTAGCACCTGAGGGAGCTGCTCTGCCCCCTGCCTGGTTCAGGGCTCAGTGGGGGTTGTTTACCCCGTGAGGCTTCAGGAGGAACAATCCCAGTGGCGGGGCCAGCTCTGGAGCCCTGGAGTCAGCCCCAGCAGTAACTCTCGGTCTGCAGGGCCTGGAGTCTCCGGGGCGGGGTCGCTGATCTGCTCAGTCGGGGCAGGAGCGTCCTTGCTGTCCTGGGCCCTCCCGGGCTGTGTCCCGGCGCCCAGTGCTCCGGGGCCTGCGCTGTTGGATTCCGCTCCCGCCCCGCAGCCCCCTCCGCGGAGCCGCCGCCCGAGCCCCTCCGAGCTGCTCCGGGTCCCGCCGAGCGCTGCAGCCCTTAGGGAGCTCGGCGCACTCTCCCGGGGCGCAGGTGCCTGTTAGTGTCCCAGGGAGCCCGAGGGCATCCCCGCCCTCCTGGGGTCCTGCTCTTACTCCCTGCGGGCCCCTTTCCGCGGGAAGGTTGGTGCAGCTCCTCCTCCTCCGGACGGGGCTCTCCTGTCCTGGGGACACTCCCCTGGGCCTCAGCCCGGCTCCTCGCAGGGCCCCTCCCGCTTGGAGGCCTTTAGTTTCTTTATTTCTTTTTCCCCGTCTTCCTACCATGATAGAAGCGCGAACTCTTCTTACTGTAGAGTTTCAGCTGGTCTCTCTTTAAATCTCAGGCCGAATTCGTAGATTTTCCGGATGATTTGAAGGTTATCTAGGTAATTTGGTGGGGACAGGTGATTTGGGGACCCTACTCTTCCCCCATCTTGCCCCTCCTCCTGCAGTTATTCTTTATACACGTATGTGCCCACATTCACATATGCACACTTGTATAGGGTTCAATCTCTACATTTGGTTTTGATCAGGATTTAAAGTAATATTTTAGATATTTCTCATTTATTTTAATTTTCTTCACATAGGTAAGATTTTTGAACTAATGTATGTTATTCCATCCATAACTGTACTACAATATATTTAGCAAACCCATTATTGTTGGGCATTTATTTCATTCCAATTTTCAATAGTGTAAATAATGGTTAATAAATATTATATTAAAACACAGAAATCACATAGGAATCTTTAAATAATCTGATCATTTGCCAGGACTGAATCAATGGAACAAAGTAAATGATTATTTTGTTATAACTCCACATTTGTCATATATACCTTTTCTAAAGTCAACATTTAATATGATAAATGTGCAGTGCTTTTCCTTGGAAAGTTCTGCTTCTGCAAATCACCAGAGAAGCATTCACTTTCAAGTTTAAAAGCATATGCTTTGGGGGCATGGGTGGGGGGAAAATCATGCAGATTTTAGCACTTAATGCAAAATCTCCAGGTAATATTAAATGTTAATTTGTCTGCCTATGGTAGATAACATGATAAATTCTCAAATTATCTTTTTTAAGGGAAATTGCAGAATGAAAAATTTGAATGTGTTAAGTCCTCCAATTACTTCTTTTTAGGGAAATCACAAAATAAATATTTGCAGTGTAAGAAGGGTCTTAGTAATTTTCACTAGGAGAAGCAGAAGATCTCAAGCCTCCCCTCTCCCGTCTACAAAAATAGCATGCAAATACCATCTCAGTGTTGCAGTATCCACTGAAATGACATACGTGGGAGGAGCGGATGGAGTGGATCATGACAGAGTAAAAGGATATTATATGTCCACTGGTTCTCTCCTTTCACTTTTTCTTTCCCAAGTTCACTGAGGAAAAGATTCAGATACACAATTGTTTCTTTAGCTGCTAGCTTCTAGTCTAGTCTGACTTTCAGATGAACAACAAAAAGATAATAATATTGTGAGAGGGAGTTGATGATGAAAGAAAATTCACTTCTCTCTCTCTGCATGCATCAGTTTGGTCTTTTCTACTATACTGAAGCAAAAGGAAATTCACTGGGTAATTGCTACACTACTGAGGATTGAGATTGTCTAAGATTTTTCATAGAGTCTAGTATTGGTTGAATAAGCAGGGCAGTGCCTCATATTCCAAAGTATATCCTTCCTGAGAAATTATTTGCACACTGGGCACCTGCCTGTTGATAAGAATAGGGACTGTGTTCTGTGCCAAGTGAAACATATTGGATAGGCATGGGAGTAAGGAAAAATTTGTTGAGTTGGAGCCATGGGTACATAAATCTCTGGGAAAGGAAAGTTGACAAGTGCCTTGTGTGAATGATTTAAAATAGCTATTTATTTAATTAGCTACAGGAAAGGAATGATTATATGCCTATATTTTGTGGATTTTAGATAGTGGAAATTTTAAATATTTCATTGAACTTATTTCACTAAGATTTTTACAATGAAGTTTAATTTTACAATAAGGAAAAATGTGTTCACTTCAGATCCTGCAAATCTCTCTTGCTTTTCTAATTTATCTTAGGTGCTTTACTTTTTGTTTGCTTATTTTTGCTTTTATGTAAGAGTAAAAATTTTTAAAAATGCCTTATAACCTGTTATCCTGGAAGAAAAAAAAAAAGAGGAAAAAGATAAGATTGTTATCCCATTTGTCCATGAACTTGGTATTTTTCACTACATTTTGTTTTACATATGCATCTACACTTTAACATAGATACAAATCTATATGCTAGCTCATAAAAATGAAATCATTACCTGGAGTTGTGTAGTTGTGTTAACAGCTCCATTGTTAACTAAATCATATTCCTTTCCTGCCATTCTCCCTTCCTGCCTGTCTGTTGAGTTGGGACATCTGTATTCTCCTGTTCTTGGACTAGTTCAGCAGCCCTGGTTCCCAGGCCTTTTGACTCAGACTGGAGTTACACCATCAGCTTTGTTGGATCTCCAGTTGACAGATGGCAGATCATAGGACTTCTCAGCCTCCATATTGAGTAAACCAATTTTGACTGAGAAAGAGAGGGAAAGAGAGAGAGAGGCTATTGGTTCTGTTTCTCTAGAGAATCTTGAATAATACATTTATTTTGCAAAATCCAATTTTCACTTCACACTCTCTGAGTCACATGATTTCTTAGAAGCATTTGAACTGGTTGATTCATTCCTCCTTCTTGAAACACTACACCTCTCTTGAACTTACAATTTTTAAGTTTTTCTCTTACTGTGTCATTTTGGATTTTCATCAGCAATGTAAAATAATTTTATATGTTTTTGTCAGTACTTGGTTTCATCAATTTTTATTTGTCATTCTAATAAACATGTTGTGGTTTCTTATTGTGGTTTTAATTTTCTTTTTCATAATAACAAGAGATGTAGGGCACTTTTAAATATATTTCTTTGATATCCACTTGTCATCTTTTTGGAGTATATGTTCAAATATTTTGGATATTTAAAAATGAATTGTTTGTTTATTATTACATTTTGAGAGTTCTTTATGTATTTAGAATACAATCCCCTTTATCAAACATGTGATTGATGCATATTTTCTGCTGGTCTGTGGGCTATTTCTTTTTATCTAAGAGTGCTTTTCAAAGACGTAAGTTCTTAATTTTGGTGAGGTTCAGTTACTCAATATTATCTTTTATGGGTCATTTTTTGGTGCCAAGTCTAAGAAATCTTGGCCTTAGTAAAAGCCACAGAGATTTTCTTTTCTTTTTTTAATTGGAGTTCAATTTGCCAACGTATAGCAAAACACCCAGTGCTCATCCCGTCAAGTGCCCCCCTCAGTGTCCGTCACCCAGTCACCCCCACCCCCCACCCACCTCCCTTTCCACCACGCCTTGTTCGTTTCCCAGAGTTAGGAGTCTCTCATGTTCTGTCTCCCTTTCTGATATTTCCCACTCATTTTTTCTCCTTTCCCCTTAATTCCCTTTCACTATTTTTTTATATTCCCCAAATGAATGAGAACATACACTGTTTGTCCTTCTCCGATTGGCTTATTTCACTCAGCATCAAACCCTCCAGTTCCATCCACGTTGAAGCAAATGGTGGGTATTTGTCATTTCTAATGGCTGAGTAATATTCCATTGTATACATAGACCACATCTTCTTTATACATTCATCTTTTGATGGACACCGAGGCTCCTTCTACAGTTTGGCTATTGTGGACATTGCTGCTATAAACATCGGGGTGCAAGTGTCCCGGCGTTTCATTGCATCTGTATCTTTGGGGTAAATCCCCAACAGTGCAATTGCTAGGTCGTAGGGCAGGTCTATTTTTAACTCTTTGAGGAACCTCCACACAGTTTTCCAGAGTGGCTGCACCAGTTCACGTTCCCAGCAACAGTGTAAGAGGGCTCCCTTTTCTCTGCATCCTCTCCAACATTTGTGGTTTCCTGCCTTGTTAATTTTCCCCATTCTCACTGGTGTGAGGTGGTATCTCATTGTGGTTTTGATTTGTATTTCCCTGATGGCCAGTGATGTGGAGCATTTTCTCATGTGCTTGTTGGTCATGTCTATGTCTTCCTCTGTGAGATTTCTGTTCATGTGTTTTGCGCATTTCATGATTGGATTGTTTCTTTGGTGTTGAGTTTAATAAGTTGTTTATAGATCTTGCAAACTAGCCCTTTATCTGATAGGTCATTTGCAAATATCTTCTCCCATTCTGTAGGCTGTCTTTTAGTTTTGTTGACTGTATCCTTTGCTGTGCAGAAGCTTCTCGTCTTGATGGAAGTCCCAATAATTCATTTTTGTTTCTCTTGCCTTCATGGATGTTGGATCTTGCAAGAAATTACTGTGGCCGAGTTCAAAAAGGGTGTTGCCTGTGTTCTCCTCTAGGATTTTGATGGAATCTTGTCTCACATTTAGATCTTTCATCCATTTTGAATTTATCTTTGTGTATGGTGTAAGATAATGGTCCAGTTTCATTCTTCTGCATGTGGATGTCCAATAGATTTTCTTCTATACTTTCTTCTAGAAAAATTTGACCTTTCCTTTTACTAATCATTTTAAGTTAATTTTTATAGGATGCAGGATATGAATAATTTTTAAAAAAAATATTTTCCTGTAGACATCCAATTCTTCTAGCACTATTTTTAGAAAAGGTATCGTTTCTCCATTGAATTATCTTTGCACTTCTATCTAAAATCAAATGATTCTCTATATGGTCCCATTCCTGGGCTTTCTCTCCTGTCCCATTGATCTTATGTGTAAATACTACCTCCAAATATACTTTAGAATAAATACTTAATTTCGATGCTGTAAGTTCTCCAATTTTGTTCTTTTTAAAAATTTGCTATTCTAGTTTTTTTTTTTTTTTTTTTTTTTTTTTTTTAATTTATATTCAGGGAAGCCCGGGTGGCTCAGTGGTTTAGCGCCACCTTTGGCCCAGGGCCTGATGCTGGAGATCTGGAATCGAGTCCTCCCTTAGACTCCCTGCATGGAGCCTGCTTCTCCCTCTGCCTGTGTCTCTGTATCTCTCTGTCTCTTTCTTTGTATCTCTCATGAATAAATAAACAAAATCTTTTAAAAAATTATATTCAATTAGCACACATAGTACATCATTAGTTTCAGATGTAGTTTTTTTTTAATTAATTTTTATTGGTGTTCAATTTACCAATATACAGAAAAACACCCAGTGCTCATCCTGTCAAGTGTCCGATGTAGTTTTCAATAATTACACAACTGATGAATTACTCCAGTTTCTTTTTATTTCTTTATAAATTTTAGAATCATTTTGGTAATTTATATAAAAATTTCCTCTACTATCTACCTCAAATTGAATTGAATCTATAAGTAAGTTTTGAAGATTGATGCTGTTTGATATTGAGTCTTTAAATCAATCAGTGTGATGTTTCTCTCCATTTATTTAGAATTTCCTTGATATTTATAATCAGTATTTTGTAGTTTTCAGTATACAGATCTTGCACACATTTTGGAAGATTTATACAAAATGATTTCATGATGTCTGGTATATTTTAAATGTCAATATTTATAATTTTATTTTATTTTTTAAAAAAGATTTTTAAAATTTATTTATTCATGAGAGACACATAGAGAGAGGCAGAGACATAGGCAGAGGGAGAAGCAGGCTCCCTGTGAGGAGCCTGATGCGGGACTTGATCCCAGCACCCAAGGATCATACCCTGAGCCAAGGGCAGATGCTCAACCACTGAGCCACCCAGATGTCCCTAAAATTTTAATTTTTAAGTGGTCATTGCTAGGGTGCTATTTGAAAATTTACCTTATGATCTGTGTGATCCCTAAACTAACATCATAGTTCTAGTACTTTCTCTGTGGTTTTTTGTGAATATCTAGCATAATAATTATGTTGTCTGCAAACAAGAAACTTTTATTTCTTTCCCATCTGTATACCTTTTGCTTCTTCTTTTTGCCTTGCTACACATACCAGTGCTTCCAATAATTTGTTGAATAGTAGTTGTGTGTGGACAACCACACTTAAGTCAGATCTTAGGGATAAAGTGTATAATCTCTTACCTTTATGAATAATGTGATGCATAGGGTCTGTGTAGATAGCTTTTACCAGGTTGAGGAAGTCTGTTTCTATTCCTAGTTTTTTGAGAATTGTAACCAAGAATACAAAAAGAGAAGAGGAAGATGGCTACGATGGAGCCAGGAGATATTCTAGCCCTTAGAGTTAGGAAGAAGAGGGCCCAAAGAATGCATTTTAGCAGAAACAGCAACTGAAGGATGCGTTCAGGAATTCAAAGAAAGGATGTTGGAAGAGGTTGGGGGAGATGAAATGGGACCATTGGATTTGCCACATGGAAGTGGTTTTTAGCCTCAGTAAGAGCAATTTCATCGGAAGGAAAACTAGTATAGCAGGAACAAATATTAAGTGTTAAATAGACAACTACCGACTCTTTCAGTCTTCCTTTCTGCAAGGGGCCAGGGGAACGGGGAGATTTCCTAAGACAGAAGTGAATGTAAGAGCAGATTTCTCACAGTAGTACAACGCAACATGCTTTTATGCCAGAGGACATGATGTGAGAGAGAAAGTGAAAACAAATGGTGATAAAAGAGAGAATGAGAAAAACTATGGATGTGTCGAAAATTCATAAAAAAAAACAGAAGTAAAGCCGATGAATCATCACAGTAGTAATCAGTGAAAGTTTATTGTGCACACACCAAAAATACAGTTTGCAAACTGGGAGCACTCAAACTGAAGCATGGAATGAGGCTCTGGGGTCTAGAGTTATAAAGCAGCTTATACAGTGAGAAAGCACTGACTGTTATTTTTCACGGGGATTGGTTAGAATTTTCTTAAATGATAGGGAGTTGGCCAGTGGTTACCTCATGTCAACCTTGGAGAACAGTTCAAATTTTGCTTATGATTTCCAGAAACAGAGCAACAAATTAGTCTTGCAAAATGAACTAAATTAAGCTTTGTTTGTATGACTAAGCTGGTTTTATCTGCTCAGGGAATTTTCAAGGCTTGTCTCTGTTCATTTTCTAAATTGTAACAGATGTAAATTCATGACTAAAGCATCAATGAACAGGAGTCAAAGCAAAGTCAGGAGGTCCTGGTCTTTGAAAAGAGCAGGAACAATCCTTTTAGTTTTCATATATACAACAAACTATTGTTTTTTTCTAACATGAAACAGAAAGAGCTCATAAGATAAATAAGGGGAGACCAGATATCCAAATAGGAAGAATTGTGAAAGCAAGGGTACAAAATCCACAAAAGAGAAAATATATAAATAGCAAATAGAATCATTTTTAAAAGCCTCATTAGTAATGGTAAATCATAATAACAATAATCCTTTAACTCCCACTGAACTCAACTATAAAGCCTAATAGAATGCAGGTACTATTGAGAATTCTGGATAGTGCATGAGGTCAGATGGATCAGGGATCACCAGAACTCAAGCACAACCTAATGGTGATGAGGCACTCTTACATTCTCTCTAGTATCCCCCAGTATGGGCAAAACAGAATTTCAACCCAGATGTGACCATGCAGTGCAGGTGGGACAGATCCATGTAAGACTTTCTAGTTCCTGTTCATGAAGTAGAAAGGGAAATTTCTAAAGATCAGAAAGAATGGGAACAATTCTCCATGATTTTCTTCTTCCATTTTCTTTCTTTGTTCACACCTCAGTCCCTGGCACTGCAAGATTCAAAATTCCCAGGAAGGGAGCCTTCCTTCTTTGGAGGGACCTGTGGCTCAGGGAGGACAGCATTAGATTCTGTGGCTTACATCCCTTTCCATGCAGCCTGTCACTTCTAGGTCCAGAGGCAGTACAATCATGGAAGTGGAGAGTTTCTGGCAGAATTGAAAAGGAAGACAGTGTGGTACTGGCACAAAAACAGACACATAGATCAATGGAACAGAATAGAGAACCCAGAAGTGGACCCTGAAATGTATGGTCATCTAATATTCAATAAAGGAGGAAAGACTATCCATTGGAAGAAAGACAGTCTCTTCAATAAATGGTGTTGGGAAAATTGGACATCCACATGCAGAAGAATGAAACTGGACCACTCTCTTTCACCATACACAAAGATAAACTCAAAATGGATGAGAGATCTAAATGTGAGACAAGAGTCCATCAAAATCATAGAAGAGAACACAGGCAACACCCTTTTTGAACTCGGCCACAGTAACTTCTTGCAAGATACATCCACAAAGGCAAAAGAAACAAAAGCAAAAATGAACTATTGGGACTTCATCAAGATAAGAAGCTTTTGCACAGCAAAGGATACAGTCAACAAAACTAAAAGACAAACTACAGAATGGGAGAAGATATTTGCAAACGACATATCAGATAAAGGGCTAGTCTCCAAAATCTATAAAGAACTTATTAAACTCAACACCAAAGAAACAAACAATCCAATCATGAAATGGGAAAAAGCCATGAAGAGAAATCTCACAGAGGAAGACATGGACATGGCCAACATGCACATGAGAAAATGCTCCGCATCACTTGCCATCAGGGAAATACAAATCAAAACCACAATGAGATACCACCTCACACCAGTGAGAATGGGGAAAATTAACAAGGCAGGAAACAACAAATGTTGGAGAGGATGGGGAGAAAAGGGAACCCTCTTACACTGTTGGTGGGAATGTGAACTGGTGCAGCCACTCTGGAAAACTGTGTGGAGGTTCCTCAAAGAGTTAAAAATAGACCTGCCCTACGACCCAGCAATTGCACTGTTGGGGATTTACCCCAAAGATTCAGATGCAATGAAACGTCGGGACACCTGCACCCCGATGTTTCTATCAGCAATGTCCACAATAGCCAAACTGTGGAAGGAGCCTCGGTGTCCATCGAAAGATGAATGGATAAAGAAGATGTGGTTTATGTATACAATGGAATATTACTCAGCAATTAGAAACAACAAATACCCACCATTTGCTTCAACGTGGATGGAACTGGAGGGTATTATGCTGAGTGAAAGAAGTCAATCGGAGAAGGACAAACAGTGTATGTTCTCATTCATTTGGGGAATATAAATAATAGTGAAAGGGAATATAAAGGAAGGGAGAAGAAATGTTGGGAAATATCAGGAAGGGAGACAGAACATAAAGACTCCTAACTCGGGGAAAGGAACTAGGGGTGGTGGAAGGGGGGAGGAGGGCGGGTGTTGGAGGGGAATGGGTGACGGGCACTGACGTGGACACTTGATGGGATGAGCACTGGGTGTTTTTCTGTATGTTGGTAAATTGAACACCAATAAAAATTAATTAAAAAAAAAAAGAAACATGAAGAACTAAAAAAAAAAAAAAAAAGAAAAAGAAAAGAAAAGGAAGCTGTGGGAAGGGGAAAGCACTGAAGAAATAAATAATAGATAGGGAGCAGCTTGGGAGATTGGCCCTGTAAGCAGGTTTGTGAGCTCCTGTGTTTGTCTCTTTCTGGGTGCAACTTAGCTTAATGAGCATACGTCAGATGCTCAGAACTAAGCTAAAAGGTGGACTTCTGTCCAAGCCCCAGACTGACCACTGGATGGCACAGAACAGATATCACTGCAAAGCTATGAAAACAGAGCTGACATTTCAGCTGCAGCCCACAAACCTGTTGACATTCTCCATAGAATATAAACGAGACCCGGAATCCCATAACATAAAATGTCCAAGATACAAACCAAAATTACTCAGCATGGGAGGAACTGCAAAAATCTCTACTCACTTTGGAAAAGATAATTAAAAGAAATAAAAGGAAATAAAGAAATAAAAAAATTTAGAAGCCAAGTATATATACGGATTTATATAGTAAAGTTACATTTTTTAAGTGTATCTAGTGGGGAACTTAAGGCCAGTTCTTAAAGGCAATAAAAATCAATAAAGCCTTTTAATAACTAACTCCTCTTATGGGTTAAACTGTGTCCCTCCCCAGAATTCATATGTTGAAGTCCAGACCCCCAGGATGTCAGAATCTGGCGTATTTGGAGATAGTGTCTTTAAAGAGATGATTATGTTAAAATTAAGTCATTAAGGTGGGACATAATCCAATATGACTGATACCCTTATTAAAAGGAGAAATTCAGAAATAGATGCACGGAGAAAATGCCATGTGGAAGTTGGGGCATGCTGTCACAAGACAAGGAGCCACCAGAAACTGGAGGGAAGCAGGAAAAGATTCTCCCTTGGAGATCACAGAAAGAATCAGCCCTGCCAGTTCCTCGACTGTGGGCTTCAAACTCTAGAACTTCGAAGAAATGCATTTCGGTTGTCGAAGACACTCACTCTGTGTTGCCTTGCTATGCTTTGTTATATATAGCAAGCTGGGAAAACTAACCTGCCTTTGATGATAAGAACTTAGGAAGGAATTAGTGACATTGGTCTTGAAGAGGGAAATACGTTAGAAGCCATAAGTAGACTTATTTTCCCTATTTCTCTGCTAATTCCAAATAAATACATAGCCTATGTATAAGACAAACATAAAGGGATCCCTGGGTGGCGCAGCGGTTTGGCGCCTGCCTTTGGCCCAGGGCGCGATCCTGGAGACCCAGGATCGAATCCCACATCAGGCTCCCGGTGCATGGAGCCTGCTTCTCCCTCCGCCTGTGTCTCTGCCTGTGTCTCTGCCTCTCTCTCTCTCTCTCTGTGACTATCATAAATAAATTAAAAAAAAATCACATAAAAAAAAAAAAAGACAAGCATAAAGAGACTCTGAAAGGTGGAGAGTCAGAAAATGGGCCAGGGAATCAGGACCAAGAAATAATATAATGGTGGGTTCTGAGTTATTTTTCCTATCATATCCCCTAGACAAGGAGCCAGCAACCCGGAAACAATGGCAGATGTACACAGAAAAAGCAGTAAGCTTTTCTCAGTCAAATGACCAAGAAAGGAGTGGCCTGGGTGATCCTGGTGCCCATGGACATTTCTCCTAAGTATCAGTATCCTGTTTGTGATACTGCACTAGGGGTTTGCAGGGTGCCATCATTGGAGAAATCTAAGGACAGTATACAAAAGGTCTCTGTATTATTTCTTAGGACTGTATGTGATTCTAAAGTTATCTCCAAATGAAAAATTTAATGAAAAAAGGAAGAGAGGAGAATCTAAGAGAGGAGGGGAGTAATTATAAAAATTGCGTGAGAATGCACAGGAGCTTTGATTTAATCATTTGTATTCATAGTCTGCTTCTTGTTTTAGTAAATGGTAAGCATTTTATCAGCTACACCTGTACAAGAATGAGAGCACATGGACTATGGAACCAAGCTCCCTAAGTCCATATCCTGGCTGTAGGGTTTCCTAGCTTGGGCAGGCTACTTGCTCTCTGAGGTACAGTTTCTTTATCTTTAAGACAGTGATTGAAAACACTGCCGGATTCAATGTTTGCTTCTTGGATGGCAGGGATGAAATTAGTAAATGCACATTGACACTTTCCATCAGTGTTCTCCACGTTGTCTGGTCTGTGGATCATTCTTTGTTTGTTTGTTTGTTTTTTCTTTCAGTAACCTGTCTCTAAGCAGAGACTCATTTCTCTTGGAGCTTATGATGTAATGGATGTCAAATGCACGTTAGGAGCAAAAATCATTTGTTCAATTGAAATTTTAAAATATGCTTTAATTTCAGATAGTTGGATTTTTAAACAATAAAATTTTTTGTATGTGTAACTCTAAATACTCTCTTATTTATAATAATATTCTCAGTAGAATAAAATTAGTCTATTCTTGAATTATTCTATCATCATGTAAGTTGCAAAGAAATATGCAACCCATTTGTAAGCACTAAACTATTAATTATTTTCTGGTAAAAGATGTTATTTTACACAAGGCTGAGATATAATTTTACTTAGTATGATTTACCTTATTCTTTATTTTTCCTAGAGTCAGTGACACTAGATTTACCTGCACTTACTGGGATAGATTTGGTGAGTATTTCCCTCAAAGAAACCAATTTTGGGTTTAGGTTGGTAAAGCATCAAAACATGTTCATATTATATCTAAAATATTATATTTTTTTTCTTGTAGTTTTGTCACTAGCTAAGCATTTTATACCAGACAGATTCAGTTTCCTGATGCCAAGGTAGACTTTACATTTATCTCACAAAATATTTATTATGTGGTTTTTCTCAATTTGCATTTGCTTATAAGAGTGTTTGATTCATTTTGATAATGTTACTGAAAGATTTCTCATATGAAATTCAGTCTACCAACTTCAATTTAAACATGTACAAAATATGACTTCACTTAACTATTTCATTCTATTCATAACTGGCCAATGATTTGAGCCACTATTCCAAGATTTTGTGTCACATAAGTTAAATTTAAGTCCATGCAGGAAATGTTTTCTGAGTTCCATCCTGTACAGAAAAGGTTACTAGATGCTGCAGATAAAAACACAGGGAAAGAATCTTAAATTCTGTTATCATAGAGGAATGTATACTGAAAAGCAATCAGGCAATTATAATACTATAGTTCAGGTAAATGGTTGTATGAGGGGAGAATTTACTATGAATATTTAACTCGATGCTTAACTGGAAACTGAGGATTGGGCATGTCTACCTGAGGAAGTAACAGTAAAATTGATACCTATCAGCATAGAGAATATAGTCACTAATATTGTTAGCAGATGCAAGGTGTATAAACCATGAGAAAATTTGAAGGTAATGGGGGGATTTTGAAAGATTTTAAAAGGGGAATGCCTTAATAATTGTTTTAGTTTAGAAACAGTACTCTTAGTGTAGTGGAGGGAATGTTCCAGAAGATGGCCAAATCTAAGTCTTATAATCCAAACCAGATCTCAGAGCCCTGAACCATGGATGGTGGCACTAGAAATGTGGAGAACTTGATGAACTAGAGAAGATTAGAACCTAAGTTTAGTAAGATTGGAGATTGTTTCTCTGATGGATGACAGAGCATATGTGAAAGATGACACAGATTCCTGAGTAAAGCAATTTAGATGCTGGCTGTGCCTCACCTCCCAGAGGCTAGAGCTGTTGCTCAGAAGTGGTGGCCCATTACGGAAATCTGCTGCCCACATGCAGGAATTCATGAGTAGTTCTCAGCAGTGGGAGGTACACAGAAACTATATGAATTATGTATAGGCTAAGGAAACAACAAAGTGGTTTTGCCTTTCCCACTTCCTCTTCTGTTATTAGATAGATAGAATGCCCAACATGGCCATGGAATACAGATGACAAATATGGCAGGTCCTTTTCAACTTAATTACTCTTAATTATCCATTTAACTCTTGAATTACCTGAAAGAGTAAAAAATGGGCACCTTGAAGTACAGCTATAATAGAAATCATCTAGTGTTCAGATGGAAGATCACAAGGAAAAGTCATATTTTGTATGCAGTGGCAAAACATTTAATAAAATGTCACATAAAAATTTGAAAGGCAACCCATATGCCTGTTGTGGTATAGTCTGGGGGAAGAGATTGGAAAGAGTCAAATATGGTATAACTTAGCTTTTACCTTCTGCTTTTAGTAAGGCATCAAAAGAAAGAGGTGAGCTTAGGCAAAAATCTCTTGAGAGAACAAGTAAAAGAAAGTTAATCAAAACCATTGGGACTTTAAAGGGTTTGAAAATTCAGCTGCCTCTGATCCCAACAGAAAGAGGCAAAACGGGAAAAAAAACCAATTGAGACAGTAAGTATTCATTAGGACATATAAGTTATTCACAGAGATTCATACCTGAATTCTTCCTCTGCTCTAAGCCTAATTTCAGATGGTCTCAAGATAATTAAAATTAAATTGAGAAAGAAAAACTTGGGAGAAAGAAAAAAATGTAAGGTTTGAAAGTTATGTCTGGTTGGGAAAAAATGTATTTACTGGCACATGAAGCTGACTAGAGGTAAGTAAATCAGAAACTAACTATTTTTTTAAATTTAATTATAGTGTTAAGAAATGTAAAGCTATATTTGAGCCCCCAAAGTACATCAAGAGAAGGCCCACAGAAGCTGTGGAGCCCCAAGGAAGGGCATAATTAATAGAAGTCTATCAAGTTTTGCCATGGAGAGTGAGGAGCAGAAAAAATTCCTAGGAGTGAGCTAGGACCACAGAAAAAAATAGGCAAGGAACAGAGAAGGTGAGTGGCTGGGAAATTGGTTTTAAGGTGACCAACTATCTTGATTTGCTTATCACTTTCCTAGTTTTAGCACTGAGAGTCCTGTGTCCAGGGAAGCAGTCAGTTCCAGGCAAACTGGAATGGTTGGTCACCCTATGAGTTCTAGGAATGTTTTTCTCCAGGTAAATCCTATGATAGAACAATGGGACATGGTTAGAAATATAAATAGAAATGTGGTTGTAGTGATGGATGCTGATTCCAAGACAACTGATGGGAAGAATAGTAGGAGAATCTGGCAGGTAGTGGAGAAGAGACTAGAGGTCATGGTGAAGTCCAAGTGTGGCCACAGTGAAGTCCAAGATGTAGTCCAGATTTTTTGTTGTAAAAATCTTTGAAGCATAGTATTAAAAATCATGAATAAGAATATTGAGGAAAAATATCTGGTTCCTATAAGTGATCTGTTTAATTTCAAGACTTAATTTATGTGGAGACCCTAGTTCAGTGAAAGTCTGGGCCAATGTATTTCTTTGTCTCTCCCTGACTTGTCCCACAGATATAAGCAGGATGAGAACAGATGAATATAAGGGCATTTTGAGTAAGCATTTCTGTGCCTTTCAGTCATAGTTATTCAATATAAAAGCCTCTGTAAAAGTGTGAAGTTCATCATGGTTAATGTCCTGGCTTTGGCCCCATCACCTCTCCCTAATGGTACTAAACTAGAAGACACCAAACATGCCTGATTTATGAAGTTCTTTCTTTAACAAGTTGAGTGAGTTGAGTTAACCAAAGAGTTACCTCCAGAAGACATAGCAAAAAGCAAAAATGGTTTTTGTTTAATTTTACTGTATTTATTTACTGTATAACTGATGTTAACAGGTTTGAAAGAAAGCATGGGGTTATGGAAGGCAAATTTTAATTCAATTCAAAGTGTATAAAATGCAGGATTATGAATAATGTGCAAACAATCAGTCTTACTGGGGGGGTTAGGAGATAAGCTTGGGGATAAATTGCATTGTTTAAGCTCTTATATTTTCACATTTGTGTAAGACAGAAAGAATCAATTTTTATTGACAAGACATATTCTAGGCTGTTTACTAATGAGTACTCCCTCACTGATTCATGGTTCTCTGTGTGGTAATGTGATTGGAAAATTTTGCACAAACCAAATAGCAAACAACAAGTTGGAACTAAGCAATTGTCCTGATCATCTGTGTCTCAAAAGAAAAAAAAAAAGAAACTAGTTAAATAAGCCACCTTTCTTGAGTTACTCTCTAATGAGATGAATAAAAATGATTTTGAGCACTAAATGAAGACTAAACATAACTTATATAGCAGTGCTCATACCAGGGAGAGCAGCCTGGAAAGATAAAGAGATAAATGATTGCTTTGTATTATCAATGCCCCCCTGTACTTACTGTGAACTACCTTATAGAGGACACTTAGGGCACCATTTAACTGGATCCTTGTACTTTTTGTTCATTGTTTAGAGGCGTTGAAGTTCATCAAGCTAAATCTATGGCTGGCAGTTACCAGGAGAAAATAGCAGTATTATGTATCAGGGTCTTGATTAAATAAATCAGCTAGCTTTAGACTCTGCAGAACCTGGAGTAATATAGCATAAGCCTCATTAAGCATAACAGGTGAATGATCATGTAATGGTGGGCTTCATTACCTTCCATCATTTGTCCGTATTTTTGTAGAGGGCATAGGTTATTAAATGACTGTCAAGGGAAACAGGACAAGGGAGATGAACAAGTTCGGTTATATCAGTCTTATTATTTGGCTTTGCTTAATCTAATTTAAGTTCCTTTAATTTTTGAAATACCACGGATAGATCTTAGAAGGGTAAATAAACAATAGGAAGATATGGGCAATATACTGGGAACTTTTTTTCTGAATTCTTCAGAGAGATTTGGGGGAGATTTTGCCCTTCAACTAGTGGGGAAAAAATGTCCTGTTCTTGATGTCTTGATTGTGGTTGTGGTTGTTATTAAGCAGGCCCCATTGAAAGTCAGGTAGCAAAATCATTTTGGTCCCACCATCTCTGAAAGAAAAAGGAAACTCCCCACAATCCCTAATTCTATGCAGAACAAAAATTTATTTCAAAATTAAATTTGAAATAAAGACATTTTCAGCTAAACTAAACCTGAGGAGCCCTACTACTGGCACGTTTTCACTAAAAGAACTGTGAAAGTAAGTTCTGGCAGAAGAAAAATAATACCAGTCGGGAAGGGAAAACATAAAAAAAAACAAATAAAGAACTCTTGAAATGATAAATATAAAAGTAAATATACAATTTTTCCCGTATTTTAAATGACTATAATAAATAACTGACTGTCATAAGCAAAAATATTAATGCTAAACTTTGAGGGCATATGAGACAGTAAAATGCATTTCAAAAATCGCATAAATGAGAAAATACAAATATACTATTATAAGGTTCTTAACTTATATCCCCTCCCACTCTCTGGGTTGCCTTTTGGTTTTGTTGATGGTTTCCTTTGCTTTACAAAAGCTTTTTACTCTGAGGAAGTTCCAATAGTTCATTTTTGCTCTTGTTTCCCTTGCCTTTGGAGACATGTCTAGCAAGAAGTTGCTGCGGCCAAGGTCAAAGAGGTTGTTGCCTGTGTTCTCTAGAAAATGTGATGTATTCCTTTCTCATATTTAGGTATTTGCTCCATTTTGAGTTTATTTTTGTATATGGTGTAAAAAAGTGGCCCGGTTTCATTCTTCTGCATGTGACTGTCCAATTTTCCCAAACACCATTTGTTGAAGAGACTGCTTTTTTCCCATTGGATATTCTTTCATGCTTTGTCAAAGATTAGGTGACCATAGAGTTGAGCAAATGGCTTATCAGATAATGGGCTAATCAGATAATGGGCAGTAATCAAAATCTATAAAGAACTTCTCAAACTCAACACCCAAAAAAACAAAAAATCCAGTTACGAGGTAGAACACATGAATAGACATTTCTCAAAAGAATACTTACAAATGGCTATCAGACACATGAAAAAATGCTCAACATCATCAGGAATCAGGGAAATACAAATCAAAACTACAATGAGATACCACCTCACATGGGTCAGAATGTCTAAGATGAACAACTCAGGAAACAACAGATATTGGTGATGATGTGGAGAAAGGGGGAGCATCTCACACTATCGGTGACAATGCAAACTGGTGCAATCTCTCTGGAAGACAGTATGGAGGTTCCTTAAAAAGTTAAAAACAGACCCAAGATTTGCACTACTAGCTTTATCCAAAGAATACAAACATAATGATTTGAAGGGGCACATGTACCCCAATGTTTATAGCAGCAATATCCATAATAGTCAAAGTATGGAAAGAGCCCAGATGTCCATTGACAGATGAATAGATAAAGAAGATGAGTATAGGGATCCCTGGGTGGCGCAGCGGTTTGGCACCTGCCTTTGGCCCAGGGCGCAATCCTGGAGACCCGGGATCGAATCCCATGTCGGGCTCCCGGTGCATGGAGCCTGCTCCTCCCTCTGCCTGTGTCTCTGCCTCTCTCTCTCTCTCTGTATGACTATCATAAATAAAAAATAATAAAAAACATGATTATATATATAGTGTGTATATATGTGTGTATATATACATATATATACACATACTGATAGATGAATAAAGAAGACAAGTATATATGTGTGTGTGTGTGTGTGTGTGTACATATCATTTAAAATAATGAAATCTTGCCATTTGCAATGATGTGGAAGGAACTAGAGGATATCATGCTAATGAAATAAGTCATCAGAGAAAGACAAATACCGTATGATTTCACTAATATGTGGAATTTAAGAAACACAACAGATGAACATAGGGAATGGGAAAAATAAAATATGATAAACACAGAGAGGAAGGAAAACCATAAGAGATTCTCACCTATAGGAAACAGACTGAGGGCTGCTGGAGGGGAGGGGAGGGCGATGGGGTAACTGGGTGATGGGCATTAAGGACACTTGGTGTAATGAGCCCTAGGTGTTTTATGCAACTGATAAATCACTAAATTCTATCCCTGAGACTAATAATGCATTATATGTTAAATTGAATTTAAATAAAAAATTTAAAAACAAACTTATTAATAAATTGGTTAACGTTTTAGAAATATACACCATCACAAAATAAAAATATACTTGAAAAATCCTATGGCAACACAAAGATATTAGAAAAAGAAGTATAATTAACAGACCCATTGTAGAGATAAAATGGGAACAAAGAATACTCAACTGATCCAAAAGAAATTTTAAAAAGTAAATTAAATAAACAAAAGAATGGACAAGGGATAGACAACTTGAAACATAGTAGATTTAGATATAACTATATTGATAATTATGTGCAATCAAATCTTATAAAAAATAATGCTGAAGCAATTGGACATCCTTGTAAAACAATAACTGCTACCATATACCAACTACAAAAATTAGCCCATCATGGATTATAACCTAAACGTAAAACTTAAAATATAGAATTTCAGAATAAAAAAAAAACTCAAAATAAAAAATGAAAACTAATACCAAAACTTTGCAACACTGATTTAAGTCAAGGAATTTATTAAATACAACACAAAACTCTCAAGCCATAAAAGAAAATTTGATAAATTATATATCATCAAATTTTAAAACTTCTATGACTTGAGAAACACTATTAAGAAATTTCAAAGAGTCCACAGACTTGGAGACGACATGGGTATAGAATATATTTTTACAAAACACTAGCCTCTGAAACATATGAAGAACTCTTACAATTCAATAATGAAATGAATTTTTAAAATTGGCAAAATATATGAACATACATACTTAACTAAAGGAGAGACATGGATGGAAGGTGAGACATGAAAAAGCATCCAAAAGTATTAGTCTTTATGGAAGTGCAAATTAAAGTTACAAAGAGATATTTGTCTTGTTTTAAAAGATTATTTATTTTAGAGAGATGGGAGGAGGGATAGAGGGAGAGGAAGAGAAGCAGACTCTCTGCTGAGTATGGAGTCTACACAGGGCTTGAAGTTAGGCTCCTGAGATCATGACCTGAGCTGAAATCAATAGTTGGATGCCTAACCAGCTGAGCCATTCAGGTGCCCCTGAAATATTTCTAAATATTTGAATAGGTAAAACAAAAACATAACATTTTATAATATCAAATACCAGCAATGATGTGTAGCAACTTGGATTCTTATCAATTTTTTTATGGAAATAATAATGGCTTATGCATTTTGAGAAAAAGCTTTGGCAGTGTCTTAATGTACTTTTACTTTTAAAATTGTGGTTAAAAAATAAAAAATAAAATAAAATTGTGGTTAGATACATATAACATAAAACTTTTTAAACATAGTTAGTGGAAGTACATTCATATTTTTGTGCAACCATCACCACCATCCATCTTCCAAACTCCTTTTATCTTGCTTTAAGTAAAGTCTGCACTCATTAAACAATAATTCCCCTTTCCTTTATCCTCATACCCCCTTGCAACCAACATTCTATTTTTAGGGTTTATGAATATAATTAATTGTTGTAAATCATATAAGTGGAATTATGAAGTATTTCACTTAGTGTAATATCCTCAAATCTCATTAATGTTGTGGTTGTATCAAAATTTTCTTCAAGTCTGAATGATATTCTATTGTATGCATATACCAAATTTTCCTTATCCTTTGATTGATACTTGGATTGTTTCTATTGTGAACAATTCCCTGCTTTCAATTTCTTTGGGAACATAACATAGTAAATGTATTTTTAATCTTTTGAAGAAGTGTCATCCCATTTTCGATAGCAACTACTATTTAACATTCACACCATCAGTGTACAAGGGTTCTAATTTCTCCATATCCTTGCAAGAACTTATTATTTTCTGCTTTTGTAAAATGACTTAAATTTGTGGATTTAATTTGTGACCTAACATATGATCTGTCCTGGAGAATGCCCCATGTGCACTTGAGAAGAATGTTTATTGTTGTTGAGAATGGTGTTCTATAAATGTCTGTTAGATTGAGTTCATTTATTGTGTTGTTCGAGTCCTCTGTTCCTTTTTTTTTTCAAGATTTATTTATTTATTTTAGAGAAAAAGAGAGAGAGTGAGACCATGAGAGAGAGGGGCACAAAAAGAGGGAGAAGGAGAATCTCAAGCAGACTGTGCTGAGTGTGGAGCCTGATGTGTGGCTTGACACAGGGCTTGATCTCATGACCCTGAGATCATGATCTGAGTTGAAATCAAGAGTCATAGGCTTAATTGACTGAGCCACCAGCCGCCTCTCAAGTCCTCTATTTCTTTACTTGTTTTCCTTCTATTTTATTCGTTACATTCTATTCATTATGAAAGTGTGGTGTTAAAGTCTCCAACTATTGTTGTAGAACTATTTCTCCTTTCAATTTTGTCAATTTTTTGCTTCATAGGTTGTGATGGTCTGTATGTGCAGAAATGTTTATAACTGTTATATTTTCTTGCTGTACTGAAACTTTTGTTTTGCCAGATATACAGTTCTTAGTTGACAGTTTTTCCCTTAAACACTTTGAAAATATCAGCCTATTTATTTCTGGCCTCCAAGATTTCTGATGAATTGTCTACTGATAATCTTACTGAGAATCCCTTGTATGTGATGAATTGCTTCTCTCTTGCTGCTTTCAATACTCTGTCTTTTGACAGTCTGACTATGAAGTGCCTTGGTGTGGGTCTCTTTAAATACATTCAGTGTGGAGTTTGTTGAGCTTCTTAGATGTTTATACACATGTATTTCATTTCAAATTTGAGACGCTTTTTGGTCATTAGTTTTTCAAATAATCTCTTTCACTCTCTGTCTTCTTCTTGGAGGACTCCCACAGTGCATATTTTAGTCCACTTTATGGTTTTTCCAGAGGTCCTTATCTCTGTTCCCTTTTGGAGGGTTAATCTTTTGGGCATGAATAGTGACTTTATAATTTTCCCAGTTGTTTTTGAATGTTCCAGCCTTAGGAGTCAGGCTCCCAACAGAGAAAAATGAAAAGGAAAAAAAAAAATGTCAGTTCTTTAAATTCTCTGGGAGTCACTTCAGCCAAATGGGGGAACTTTCAATAGTAGGATGGGGGATTGTACAATGATGTCTACCCATCACTGCATCTGCACTCTGTGATCAGAGGAAGCAATCAGAGAGCAGAGCACAAATCCCCAATATTTGAAGGGCAGGGTCCTTTTTGTCCTACTGTCTTTTCTGCAAGCTGACATATGCCTGTCACAGACCTAGGAGTGGTGGATGATAGCTGATACAATTTCTCCCAGAATCTTCTTCAGCATTTTCTTGTTGAGCTAAATTTGCACTTTTGTCCCAACAATCTCACTTCTAGGTATTTATCCACAAGCAGTGAATATGTATATCTGCAAAATAAAATGTATGGAAATATTTTAAGGGTTTTTAAGAATCATTTCCCAAAACTGGAAAAAAATCACCTCCCAAATAATCTTCACCTTGTGAATTGTAAAAACCAAATTTTCCATGACCCATTTTCCATGCTCCATCCATTAAGTATATCTACAATGCAAGTTGTAGGTAACACAAAAGACAATAAAGTGAAAACTCTTACAGACAGAGGAAAGTGAATTGGTTAGAGACACCAAGATAGGAGGAAATGCATGGTGGTATTTCTTCCTAGGATCCCCACCTTATTAAATGAAATAAAATGGCTCAGACCTGGTCATTTTTATCCTTAAGGTAGCAACAGAATGAGTCCCATGTATGATTATCCATCCACCAGGTCAAATGGGCGTCTTGATGACAACATAGGAAACCATAACAGTACCAGTAAGAGGTTTCAACCAGAAGCCCCACTGACAATAAGTATATAGGGGAAGCTATCTCCATCTCCAGTGGGGTCAGATTCTACTCCCCTAGCCAGAGAAAATGTCCAACTTAAGAAACTGATAAGAGGGACCCTGCTACAACAAGCACCCAGCCCAGGAAGAACTCTGAAAATAGAGAAATTAGACTAAAAGTAATAAATAAGCAGAGTTGAAGGACCTGTGGGGCAATAACAAAAGATCCAACCGCTGTATCATCAGCCTCCTTAGAGAAAGGGAAAGAGAGTGGGGCTGAAAGAGTATTGAAAAAATAATGGCTGAATATACCCCAAATTTGATGAAACATAAACCCACATAACAAAGAGGTTGAGGGCAGCCTGGGTGGCTCAGTGGTTTAGCATTGCATTCGGCCCAGGGTGTGATCCTGGAGACCCGGGATCGAGTCCCACATCAGGCTCCCTGCATGGAGCCTGCTTCTCCCTCTGCCTGTGTCTCTGCCTCTCTCTCTCTCTCTCTCTCTGTGTGTGTCTCTCATGAATAAATAAATAAAATATTTTTTAAAAATTAAAAAAAAAACCCAAGAGGTTGAATGAACTCCAAATAGGATAAACTCAGAGAAATCCAGGAAAAGATACATTATGATTACTGAGAACTAAAGATGAAGAAAAAAATCTTAGAATCAGAAAGGAAAGACATGTTATCTAAAGGGAACACAAATTCAAATGACAGTGTATTTCTCATCTGAAACCTTGGAGGTCAGAAGGAAGTAGCACATTTTCAAATGATAAAATAAATGTTAGGGTGTTTGGCTGGCTCAGTCAGTAGGTAGAACATGAGACTGTTGATCTTGGGGTTGTGAGTTTGAACCCCATGTTGAGGGTAATCTCTACCGTCAAAAATAAAATCTTAAAAAAAATGTTAACCATGGATTTTATTTCGCTTGAAACTGTCCTTCAGGAATAATGGGGAAATAAAGGCATTGTTAGGTGGAGTAAAACTAAAATTATTTGTCACTCACAGACCTACTTGTAAAGAACCACTAACATAAATTCTTCAGATAGAAAAGAAATGCTAAGGGAAGAAATCTTGGAGAATGAGGATGAAGACAAGAGGAAAGAGCAGAAATACTGGTAAAGGCATTAGACTATCCTCTTCATGGGGTTTTCTTTTTCTTTTATTTATTTGACAGAGAGAGAGAGAGAATGTGCATGCATTAAGCAGGGAAGTGGCAGGGGGAGAGGGAGAAGTAGACTCTCTGGACTCTGGGATCATGACCTGAGCTGAAGGCAGATGCTTTTCCAACTGAGACACCTACGGTCCCCACTCCTCATGAGTTTTTAAAAACCATATATGATGGTTAAAACAAAAATTCATAACACCATCTGATACTTAAGATGATATTTACAAATGGGAAAGGTAAAAGAAGTTAAATGAAAGTAAAATTGGCACACAACTCAAAGTGGTAACACCTTGATATCACTAGGTACAACTCTGAAAATCTATCATCTTTTCAAATGTTTAATTAAAAAAAAAAGAAAAACAGAGAGCAATTGTGAATAACCAATTATGAAACAACAATAATGGCTCTCAAATACATAATGATAAATGAGAGAAGGCAGGCCCAAAAGGCTACAGAATGTTTGATTTCATTCATAAAGTACTGGAATATGCGAACCTCAGAACAGAAACTGCACCCATGTTTACCAGGGGCCATAGTGTGAGAAGGAGGATTGATAGCATGGGGGCACAAGGGAATATTTGTGGATATGGAAATATCCTGTATCTTGATTTTTGTGGTGGTAACATGATTGTATGTGTTTGTCAGTATTTACAGACTTTACCCCTGGAAAGAGTGTGAAATTTACTTTGTAATTTATACTTCAAAACGTGCATTAATACATTTATTTATTTATTTATTTATTTATTTATTTATTTATTTTTATTACATCAGAATGTCTAGATAGCCAAATTTCCTTATCATATCTACAACTGGCCTCTGAACATATATATGATGAAATTATTAAAAGGGGATATTTTGGTGTCTTTATTTGGTCTTCTGGTTTCCGGTTTACTTCCATGAAATCATCTCCTGTAAGTCTTTTTCCTCTACCCATTTTCAAATGCTAGTCTAGGCTTACTTGCATGGTTTATCTAAGTGTATGAGTCATGGTCAATTCTTTGCTTATTGTCTGCCAAAGGTTGTGCTTACTACTGGTCTTAAGGATGTAAGATGAACAAACCTTGGTCTTTACCTCTATGAATCTGTTCCTTATCTTACATGATAATGGGACAATCCCAGGTACCCAAATTGGAAACTTGGGTTTGACCCCAGGGTTTTTCCTTTCCTTTCCTGAATGATGTAATTGAACCCTGATCTTGTCCATTCTACTTCCTTGACTGCCTTCACATAAATTCTCCTTGTTCACTCCTCGCTGCAGTTTCCTTACACGACACCACCCTCACCTTTACTTTGAACTACCACAACCATATCTAACTGACATTTTACCTCAAGTTCTACACTCCTCTAAGTTGTTACTGACTAATATTCTGTGTTCTTCTCTTCCTCCTCCCCCTCCTCCTTCCCCTCCTCCTCCTACACCTCTTTTTTCTTTCTTCTCCTCCTCCTCCTCCTCCTTCTCCTCCTCCTTCTATTTTTTTTCCAAACACTTGTCTAAGTCCTTGTGTATAACGTCTAGGAGAACACAATCCCTGCTTGAGAGGGTAAGGGATAAGGAAGAGGCATTGGAAGACCAATGATGAACACAAGCTACAAACATTTTTAGACAAGTAATAAAAGGGTTCTTATATAAATATGTGAAGCTACCCCAGTTGAGGAACTAAAAACTAATACATACAAAGGTATGGGTTCTCCTCTGTGAAAACAGGAGAGAATACATCATAGGGCATTCTAATCACCAAGATCACTTAGCAATAAACTCTATGTTCTGTGAGTCCATTTTCTTTTTTGTTATAACAGTCTTACAAATTTTATTCTCCTAAATAACTCTATTTTTATAATAAACATATTTTTGAAACTTCATTGGAAGGGCATCATTGGCTCTGTATGAGCCATAAAAAGAATTAATTATTCCTTTGGTATTTATCAGAAAAAGAGCAATTTAACTAGCCATCTTATATATCAATTTGGGCTCTACATTACAAACTCCATGAAGGCAGGCTAGGAAAGTTCCTCACTCATCAATATGCCTCCCATTGTGTCTGCCACTTAGTATTTTCCATTTATCATTTTTGGAGAAATAAAAATGCAATAAAATTATGCTTTTATTGAATCTCCATGATTCATAATGTTAAAAACAAATTCGTAGGCTTTCAAAGCTATTCAAAATGAAGAATTCAATCGTTAAACGACATCTCATTGCAAATATGTAAAGGCATCTCACTGAATAAGTTTAGTGTCTCCCAAAAGGATGTCTTAACAGTGAGTGTGACCATGTGTTTGCAATAGTTCTGGCAGTTTTTGTCAGCCATTACCCTGTAACAAGAATAATAATGGCTGGCATTTATTGAGTGCTTCCTTTTTTTCGGGTACTTTTTACATATGTCATTTCTATAACTTTCAGTTAATGTTTATGGTTATCCTATAAGAAAGATCTTACTTAGTCAGGATCTTACAATATCCTGACTTACAGGTGAGGAAATGGAAATACAAAGATATTAAGTGACTTATATGAAGTCGTGCAAGTAGAAAGCAGTAGAACCAGATTCATTCTTGAATTGTGCTCCACATGGTGGCATGCCATTTGCAAGAAACCTCTAGGGAGAAAATAAAAACCAAAACCCTGCAAAATAAGTCTTCAATCTACTGACTGCTTGCATGCTGGATAATCTAGTTACTATTATCTTTCTAATTATAGTATTACATGCAACTAAATAATACAAGACGAATCTGTGGCTGTCAAGTTCATTGTGTACAGTTGGGGTGGGAAAATGTAAGGATTAGAGATTCTGTAATGGAAAGATAAGAGTATTGAGACCAAAGGAATATCTTAAGATCATAATGTCCTGCCATACCATCATAACCTCATGGTAATTTACATCACATTAGGATTAAGTATCGAGGAATAGCATAACATCAGTAGCAATGAATACACAAAAGAGAGAGCCTTGAAGGGCTTTAGCTACTATGAATTTTTTTGAAGATATACTTATTTATTTTAGAAAGGAAGGGCTGAGAAAGAGGGAGAGAGAATCTCAAGGAGTCAGTGTTGAGTGCAGATCCTGACACGGGGCTGATTCTTCCCCTTTTGACCCTGAGATCATGACCTGAGCTGAAACCAAGAGTCAGATGCTTACCCCACTGAGCCACCCAGGCACCCCTACTTAATTAGCTCTACAAACCACCCTAAATAAACATGATCTAAGACATATGATATTCAGCTTCAGGTTAAGTTCTACAAACAAGCATTTCCCTCAAGTTCCCTTTATGCAGAAATTTAAGAGCCAAGCACTGATGAGCAATATGAAAAATGTGGAACAACAATATTTCTGGTTTTCATTCTTTATCCATCCATTCCTTCCCCTCTGGTACACACATTCACATATACCCACACACATGCACACACATAGAGTACATCCCTTGCAGAAAATAGTGTCATATAATCATATAGCAAAATTAAGAATATATTTTCAGTGAACCTCAGCCTGTTCCAGATCTCAGGATAAATCTTGACTTTATTTATTTATTTATTTGTTTGTTTGTTTATTTATTTATTTATTTTTATTTGAAAGAGAGAGAACAGTGGGAGACTGAGAGGGAAAAGTAGACTCCCCGCTGAGCAGAGAGCCTGACTCAGGGCTTGATGCCATGACCCTAAGATCATGATCTGAGCCAAAGGCAGATGCTTAGCCATCTGAGCCACCCAGGTGCTCCTAAATCTTGACTTTTAATCTGAAAACTTTCACATGTGAAAAAGTTACCTTAAAGTACACACAGATAGCATTTTATGGTCATACTTTATTTAATATTGCTGCTGTTCTATAAAGACTTAATTAGATTCATCCAAGCTTTCGTTCAACAGACACATGATTATCATTGCTAGAAAATTACATAGAAGAGAGACAGTACCTCTCTGTCTCCACACATTTTTATACACTCTATTAAAATCCCTTACTTGGCCAATTATATTTCTCTGTGCCTGGTTACTCAGGCATCCTTTATGTCACACTAATGCCTGTGAAGGTCAGTCTACATGCTGTCAGGTAGCATTAGAGAGACTTCCAATTTTATTTCTATATAGATTCTTCCTGAAGTCCCTATCATTAGACACGTTTGCCTGTGGAGCTTCCAGTTGGGCACATTGGGGTTTATGTCACTATGACAGGTCACTAAAACTTGCCAGTACCACACCGACACTAGCCTTGCATTTTGCTTTTGCATTTGTTTTAACCTTAATGAAGCCTTGTGCTGGAAAGATAGACTGGCATAGCAATGAAGAATGAGTCATTACAATCTTCTGCAATCCAGAAGGAAATGTCAGTGAAGCAGCTCAATCTTCATTGCTTTTTATATCTGAGTGCCAGGTGGATTTTAAATTTCTTTAAAATACTTCCACTAATCAAGGTTCCATTCCAGCCTTCCTTCTTCCTCAAAATCTGCAGTCTCTTTCCTTTCCCTTCCCTTCTATTTAGAGAAAAAAGTAATCATTTCAAAGAGTATTTGTACTGAATTTTTGTTTTGCTTTCCCAGAAAATCATGAAAAATGTAGTTGTGCATAAATTGGAGACATTTTAGCCTAAAGCGATACAGTTATGAGACAAATTATTAATCTTTATTATTTAGGTGAAATACAGATATTAACATAGAAGAAATTAAAGTGCATTTTGTAAGAGCTTACATATTTCAGATGTATGCTTATTGACACAGGTGTTCTTTTAAAGAATTTCTTTAAAAAAATGAGTTTCTATGGCAACCACATTACATTTAAGACCAAAAAGAATTACCTGCAACTCAAATTGGAGAGTTTCAAGGTATATTTAGATAATTCAAATAAATTGCAACAATGTAATCTGTGCTAACACTCTAATATTATTCAGTTCTTCTCTTTTTCTTTTTTTTGGTAGCACATCTAAGTATGCCTCTCTGACTTAGTGAAGACTCAGGGTGTAGAATCCAGATTGACAGTTTTTTGTTTTTTTTTCCTTTCAAGGTCTGCCTGAAATGGTAATCAACTATGAGTGCACACAGTTATACATACATTTCCTCACATCCGCCAACTGTGTTGTAAAACTATAAATGTTATCATTCTAATGAATGGAAATATTAACTCTGCTTTTGTTTGCATATTCCATAATACCAGTGAAGTTCAAGAACTATTCATTATTATCAGCTATTTTCTTTCCTTTTTTGTTACTTTGTTTTTATTTTGAGGGTGTTGTCATTTTAAAAAACTAATTTATAATTTTTCTTACTTTTCACCAGATTATTCTTTTGTATTTTATGTTGAAAATGTTTTCTGCAGGCCTTTATTTTTTAACTTGGCTTTTAAGGACATATAAAATTACTTCATTTTGATGAAGAGCATCTATCAAACTTTGCTAGGCTTTGGTTTAGGGTCTTCTTTATAAACATCTTTCTCCCTCTCTTAGCCCATTTGGGCTGCTATAACAAACTATTACAGAAGGAGTGGCTTATTAACATTAGGAATTCATTTCTTATAGTTCTGGAGGCTGGAAGTCTCAGTGCAGGGTGCCAGGGTTCTGGTGAGGGCCGGGTTACAGACTTCTCATTGTGTCCTCACAAGATGGAAGGGACAAAGGAACTCTTTGGGTCTCTTTGATGAGGGCACTTATCCCAACATGCAGTCTCTACCCTCATAACTTAATCACCTCTCAAAGGCCTACTTGCTAAAACTATCATGTTGGACATCAAGATTTCAATGTGTGAACTTTGCAGGGACATATTCAGAAACATGCTCTTCCAACTTCATGGAAGAATATACATCTTCATCTCTATACTACATTTCCATACTGTTTATTTATTTAATACAATTTAGTAACTCGAAGTGTAAAATATGTTTTCATATCTTAAAGGAAAAACTCTTCATCAGTATAGTCCACAATAGCCTTGCCTCTTCTTGTGCATATTTTTCATTATATACATACATTTTAGGATCATTTATCAGATTCTATGAAAAAATCCTGCTAAAGTTTTGCCTGTAATCATGCTGTATTTATTGACTAATTTTAGAGACTGGAGAACTTTGCCACATTGACTCTGTGCCATGGAGATAATACTTCTCTTAATTCAGGCCACCTGTAATATTTCTAATTTTCTAATTAAATATTGCTTACTATTTTGTTATTTCCTAGGTATCTTATTTTATGCTTTGTTTACATTCTTACCACTATATTTTATCACTGTTATTTGCTGGTATGAGATATTTACATTTTGATTTACATTAGACCATTTTTTTGTGTGTGTGACTATAGTTTTTCAGTTGATTCTTCTGAACTTTCTAGGTAGACATCACTGTCTGATCATCCTGCCCAATTTTTCATTTATATTATAGTCCTTATATTTATTTTTATTTTTCCCTATTATTTCTCCTTGATGCCTATTACCCTCTTTAATTGTTTCCATTTCCTTACTCCCCTGTGAATTCTAGACATACATGATGCCTTTGTCTCTGATGTATTTTTCTGCATTCGTAAGTTTTCTCTATTCTTCATGTCATTGTGAATTGTTAGGGCATGACTTATACTTTTTAATGTGGCAATATCATTTCTCACTTAAAGTTGGTTTTTAATAATTTTCTAACATTTACATCTTATTTCATAGTGTTCTTGTCTTAATTTTTATTTTATTATTTTTTAAGATTTTATTTATTTATTCATGAGAGATACAGAGAGAGAGAGACATAGGCAGAGGGAGAAGCAGGCTCCCTGAAGGGAGCCCAAGGTGGGACTCGATCCCTGGGCTCTGAGACCACGACCTGAGCCAAAGGCAGAAGCTCAACCATTGAGTCACCGAGGCACCCTCTTGATTTTTAAAAGGTTTCAGAACAGATGCCTTCCAAAATTAATTTTTTAAACTTAAAATTTTAGAAACCTATTTTTCCCTATTTGCTTATTGATAATTTGATTTTTTTTTACAATGCAAACTAATTTTATAAGACTCATGTTGGTATTCATGATTGTTACTCATTGAGTAAAGAGAGGACTGTGGTTGATGCTGGTAAGTTGAGTGTGAGTACGGACCCTCAAAATTCATTTGATGCTGTTAGAATTTTTCCTTGGATCATAAGTTGGAGGGTGTTGGATTTTGGTGAATTTGAACAGAGTTTCTTCTCTCTATTTGATGATACTATTATGCCAAGGTCCAGCTTTTTTACCTATTTTGATCTTACCCCATAAATCTTATCCTATTGTCCCAGTCACTTTAAGATATAGCACTTATATCAAGCCAATTCCTCAAGCCAAACATTGGAATTACTCCTGACATTTGCCTCACAACTGAAGTCCTATCATTTCAAACTCCAGGATATTTCCAAAAAAAAACCTATCCATTTCATTCCTTCTTCATTGTCAACCCTACATAAAGTAACCATTATGACTCAATAAATTATAGAATCACTACACTTGAACTCCCATCCTGTGAATTCCCTCTACATCACTCAGGTCATTTTAAAGCATCTAGATTGCTTATGACAGTCTTTTCCATAAAATATTCCAAGATCTGAATGTGGTACCTTCTTTAAAATTCAATTTCTGAAATAGGGCCACCTGACTTACTATCTAGCCCTTGATTCTGTTTCCAAAGTTGTTTTTATATCATTTTTTCCTTCCTGGTAGTTTGGCAGACTCTCTGTCAGGTCCCAACTATATCATTACTTTCCCAAAGAATAACCTGATATGTTTTGGTTGATTTGCCTGGTTCATATTTATTCTCCAAAGTAAGTGGCTGCCTTAACAGGGCTGCTTAAACAAAGTAACACAAACTAAGTGGTTTAAACAACAAAATGTATTCTCTCATTGTCGAGGAGGCTAGAAATCCAAAATCCATGCATCAACAGGCCCTGTTCTCCAAAGCCTATAGGCAGGATCTTCTTAAGCCTCTTTCAGCTTGTAGATATCATTCCAGTCTTGTCTCTATCATCATGTGACAGTCTTGTCCTTTCACTGTGTGTCTCTGTCTTCTCCTTTTCTTAGAAGGACATCAGTCATATTAGATTCAAGTCCACCCTAATGATCTCAACTTAACTTGATTATATCTGCAAAGATCTTATTTCCAAATATGGTTACTTTCACAGGGACCAGAGATTAGAACTTCAACATGTGTTTTGGGAGACACAACTGAACCTATAACAAATGGTGTCTATGGTTCTAGAAAATATTTGTTACTTATTTAAATGTAATTTTTGAGAATGAGGCAGAGTCAAAAGTGTTAGTACAACTTAGTATTTAAAGCATCATACAGCCATACAGTAATAAAATTGATTTCCAATATGTCTGCTAAATTCCCCTATGAAGAAAATTTTAAAGCCTATTTAAATAATAGTCTATTTTATTTACAATTTCTGATAGATATGATAATACCTAAGCCTTGATACATCTTGTTACTTTATTCTTACAGTACACATATCTAAGTCACTTCTAAACTATTGGTGGTTTGAATTTTACTCTGGTCATAACACAGAATCCAAATATCCACTTTCTAGCAACTGGTGCTAGTGCACTGAGTGGTTGGTATGTTGATATTTTATATTTATTTTGGCTTAAAAAATAAAAGTTCAGGGTCTAGGCAAGAATGACAACATTTGAAACATTGGATACATAGAGATGATGCTTTAGAGTCACCAGAGCTGCTTGACAACTGGTTTATATCTCTTTGGTTTCCTGCTGTTGAAGATACAGAGGACTTCAGGAATCAAAGAATTGCACCATATTTAGGAAATCAAGGAAAATGAAAATAAGTTCCAAATAGTAATTCCTCTAGAATTATGCTTCTTTTGAGCAGTATAACTTCCTATGTGCCCAGGGCATCAGGAGTTACTAAAAGAGGCATACTGTCCTATTTGAGCACTCACATGTCTGATGCTTACAGAACAATTGTATAAATGTATGTGAATGAGCAGAACTGGGGCAGTAAGACTTGGAATATTTTCCATTCCTATCTTGTAAATTCTGCTATCTGTCCATTCAGCTGTGGATATAGAAGTTCAGACAAATATTAAAATAAGAACACCGGCTCTGGATTGCTTAAGAGAAGACTTTTCTTCATTTGTTCTGTCCTTCAAAATTGTTGACATTTGACAGCAAGTACCTATGTGAAATCATGTCCACCCTTTTTTCCAAACAATGAACACTTAGTCCCTGTCTAGTGTAATAGCTAAAATTCTAAGAGCTCGGAATATCTTCTGGATAGTCAGTCAAATTTGTTCTGACTTATGTCATAGGTGACACATATCTGGCTGATAATCACATAACTCTTTTCCAACAAGAATGAGACAGTACTCTGCATTCTGTAAGGCTTATTCTGACTAAGAGATAATATTTAATTTTCTAGCCCATTCAAAGGAAAAGAAAACTGTGGAAGAAAGTAAGACCACAGTCTTGCAAGACAGTGTTGAATATTCTGTTATACAGTCTGATGGCTACGGAAAACTTCTTGACCTTGGACACTTACTAAATTTGTGGGGTAGTCAGCTTCCATTGCTGACTTATTTATGAAAATAACACTGAAATAGACCGACGGGCATTCACCTTATGCAAGAATGTATTTACATTGTTTCTTTTTAATTTAGTAGCTACAACACACAGTGATGAAAATAAAGTTATACAAATTGAATTGGCTGACTAGAAAGAGGATGTATCTGAATGGCACTTTATTTTTGACCTGGGATATCATATTATATTAGGCCTGCATCAAGAATAAAGAACAATGATGTATCTCCTGTCACCCAATTTTCTTCTCCCATAGATTGCAAATGGGTAAAAATGTAATAAGGCATACTTACTTTATTCCTAGTAACTGGAATCAAAACCAAAACAACCTGAGTTTTTGGACTTAGTGGCTCAGCACTGATGGAATTTGGTTAAGAATGAACGTCACTAACTAGGTGGCAGTTGTAGCACTGCCATTATTGTCATTAAGTAGATATAGTTACAGCAGCCATCAGTTGTCAAATGGTAAGGATTTTGTATTTGCTTCTAACCCAAAACTGTAGTGACATGAAGATTAGTTTGTGATGGATGATAAATAAGTTTTCATATATTTAAAAAATTCCCTTTTTTTTCCTTCATAAAAAATCAATATACCAAAACCCCCAATAAACCAAACTCTTAGGTCTAAAGGTATAATTTGTGTCTGAAAATATGCCATTAAATGTGACCTCTTCAGGTAAATTCCAACTCTTCAACACATCAGTGGTAGGTCTCTGAGGCAATTTTAGGACATCTTAATATGATCCTTAATCTACCATAAGTGCATACAGATCACTCTATGTGAACTGTAGCTTATAAGGTCATATTACCAGTGAAATCCTGTATTTGTTTTTCCCTGCTGTAGCATCAATATAGCCAAATGGCTCATCATGGCAGATGCATTACAACCTATTATTGCACTTCATATCCTACTCATTTCCTTCAGCATGCTGTGCTTTGGCCACGCAAAATTCCTTGTATTTCCCATATGAGCATATCTGCAATGTTGCACATGCTTTTCCTTATACCAAGAACCTTCCCTTCTTAATCACCCTACAAGTAAACTACTACTACTACTTCTTCTTCTTCTTCTATTTCTTCTTCTTCTGAGACAGAGGAGGAGAGAGAGAGATAGAGAGAGAGAGAGAGAGAAATAATGAGTGGGGGTACAGAGGCAGTGGGAGAGAAAGAATCTTAAGCAGGCTCCACACTCAGCATGAACCCCCAAATGGGGCTCAAGCTCATCACCATGGTTCAGATCAAGACCTGAACCAAAATCAAGCCTCAGATGCTTAACGCACTGAGCCATCCAGGTGCCCCATAAACTACTAAGTGCCTTTGGAGCCACTGATCCATGAGAAGCCTCAGACACTCTTAAGGGTGGTTAATCACTCCCTCATCTGTGATCCCACCATGTATGATTGACTTCTTTACTGGAGCAATGATTATGTGCAACTAAAATTCATTAATTTTAAGTCAGCATTCTTGTGCTTCTACAGACAGGATGTTTGTTTATCTTTATATTGCCTAGCATACCACTTCACATGTAATATCTATCCTTTTTGAAATGCTGGCTGCATGCATGCTCACGATTTCTGTCTCTGACTAGAACTCTTTCCTTCTGTTCTCTGTGTATTTGATATGACTTAGGGATTTTACAATTGCTTACCACTGAGGAAATGACCTAAGCATTGATAATAACGGGAAGGAAGATGAAAGGAAGATAGTGAATATCAAGCATCTGAAAGTGCTCTGCTAACATTTGTGTGGACCTCTATAAACATGCACCTTCAGTAAGTATAGGATATGTGATGTTGACTAACCTTTTTTCCCACCTTACATTTGAAATGAAATTTCAAAAACAAACAAACAAAAAAAAGTTTCAAATGAAATTTCAAAAAAAAAAAAAAAGAAAAGTTGACTAACCTTTTTTCCCACCTTACATTTGAAATGAAATTTATGAAACTATGACCCCTCCGAGTATTTTTATCTTGGGAAAGAAAATGGCCATGGGATCTAAAGGTGATACATAATTTGACAATATACTTTTTGTATATTTTTATTGGAGTTTAATTTGCCAACATATAGTATAACACCCAGTGCTCATCCCATCAAGTGTCCCCCTCAGTGCCTGTCACCCAGTCAGCCCATCCTCCCTCCCATCTCCCCTTCCAATACCCCTCATTCGTTTCCCAGAGTTAGGAGTCTCTCACGTTCTGTCTCCCTCTGTGATATCTCCCACTCCTTTCCACTTTAATCCCTTTCACAATTTTTTATATTCCCTGAATGAGTGAAACCATATAATGTTTGTCCTTCCCCATTTGACTTACTTCACTCAGCATAATACCCTCCAGTTCCATCCACGTCGAACCAAATGGTGGGTATTCGTCATTTTTAATGGCTGAGTAATATAAATGGGTAATGTCAGCATACTGTTTCATTTCTAACTATGAGAGAATATTTGCAGCAGACCACCCAAACAGTGAGATCAATTACAAAAACTGCATAAACACAAACAAATAAAAATATCTGTTTGACAGAATCTGAAAGCTATAAAGGCATTCAGGATTTAAGAAGCTAAAACTGAGAGAAGAAAAACTCATTGAGATAAGTCCCATTTTTATGTACCTTTTCCCCCTTAACTTATTTGCCAATTCATAGCTGCCTAAAGAGAAACCAGAGCAATCTCAAAAGAAACTGTTACTCCAGGTGACAAGGGGATGGGATGGTAGTGTGAAACATTTGGCATTGAATTATTAGCTTAATTTTAAGCTTTACCAACACTGAACAAAAAGTGGCTGGTAAGGTAATGAGAAACTAAATAGAGTGATTAACATTTTCATGGTGCTGGGGAAATAAATTGGAGTTCAGGGATTGCCAATGTGGAAGGACCTTAAAAGGTACCGTAGGTTAAGTTGGAAACCCTAAAAGTTTAGACCGTAGGAAAATGTGTGACCCCAAAATAAACCAGGACTCACAAAGAACCTCCCCTTCGTAGAATCAGGTTGATTGCTGATGGCAGGAAGGTGATTTTCTTCTGAACTTATTACTGAAATAAACAAAACTAAACCTAAATAAATCCCTTATGAAAGAAAAGAGTGTCATTCAGAAACTCTACATTTTTATACATATAATGCCCAGTATGTAATAGAAATTAATGATGAGGAGAGCAAAAGACAGAACCTAGAGAAAATGAAAACAAAACAAAGCAAAGAGAAATAGATTAAGTGGGGATAGAAATATTTGGTTTATCAGACATGAACTTTAAAATAACTGGGACAAACATATTTCTAAAAAGCAAATTAAAATAAATATAAATTTATCTGTAACCTATGTCAAAGCTTCAGGTAGAATGTTTAAAGGTGAAAAACTCATAACTGAAACCAAAAAGTAATGAATAAACAGTTTTTAACAGCCAATGAGTTGAAACTGAAGAAAGGACTAGTGGTCAATAGAAATAATATTGTCTGAAGCATGAAGAGAAAAAAAAAAGGAAACCACAAGGTCTTAGACACATATTCGACATAGACAATATTTTAAAATGTTAATGCCTGAGCATTTCCCAAGCTGACAAGAGACATCAAGATACCTATTGACGGAGTATCAAAAATCCCAAGTAGGAAAAGAACTATAAACCTATATACACAGCATAGTAAAACTATTAACTAAAGTAAAGAGAAAAATCTTAAAAGTAGCCAAAGGGAAAAAAAATGAATATCATCTTTCAAGAAGCAACAAGTCCGATGCCTACCTTTTTGGAAGAAATGGTAGAAGCCAGAAGATGAGAGAAGGTCATATTTAAAATAAAATAACTATCAAACTAGCATTTGATAACCAGCTTGCAAAAATAATCACAACTGGTAGGAATTGCAAGGTCCCTTCAGTTCATCCTTCTCATTGATGATTTGCTGATTTCTGGATGAGAAAATGACTCTGAAGAGTAGTTCAATAAAAAAAAAAATCTTGGACAATGGATACAAACAAGGGTAAGTTTCTCATCTTTGCAATTATTGTGGCTTTGCCTGAAGCTGGACCCAGGGAAGTAACTTAGTTGAAGAGACAGAGACAGAGAGACAAAGAGAGAGAGAGAGAGAGAGAGAATGAGAGAAAGACATATCTTTCTCTCTTCACACTCATGCACCAAGAAGTCCATGTGAGGGCACATGAGAAAACAGACATCTGCATCCAGGAAGAGAACTTACCAGAAAACTGATCCCAGGAAACGCAGAGAGGGGCTACAGGCCTCCAGAACTGTGAGAAATAAATTTCTGTTGTTTAGGGTGCCTGGCGTATGGTAATTTGTTACGGCAGCCTGAGCTGCCAAATACAAGCATCTATTTTAGCTATGCTCCATGAGTTAAAGGAACACACACTTGACATGGGTAAAAATATAGAAAATCCCAGCAGAGAGATGACAACTATAAAAATTAACCAAATAGAAATGAGCCCCATAGAATAGAGATGGTAGTGAAAAGAGTCAGTGAATTTGAGGATATTTCATAGGAATTGTCCAATCTAAGAGCAGAACATACAGAAAAAAAAATAAGTAAAGTGAGCAAAGTCACAGGCATCCATCAAAAAGTTTAAGATGGGGGCAACTGGGTGACCTAGTCAATTGAGCATCTGCCTTTGATCAGGTCATGATCTCGGGGTCCTGGTTTGAGCCCTGCATCTGGCTTCCTGCTCAGCAGGGAATCTGCTTCTCCTTGTCTCTCTGCTCCTCCTCCCCTGTTAATGCTCTCTCCTTTTCTCAAATAAATAAATAAATAAATAAATAAATAAATAAATAAATAATCTTTTAAAAAGTTCTAAGTACCAGATAGTACTAAGATAGTACGAGAGAGAAGGGATAGTGGGGTAGAGTAAAAAATGGTAAAATTCTCAATGGCCAAAAATTTACCAGATTTGCTAAAGATATAAACTTTCAGGTTCAAGAAATGAAGTAAGCTCCAAAAGGTGAAATTCAATGAAGTCACATCTATATACATCATAATCAAACTGCTGAGAAACAAACATAAAGCAACTAGAGAAAGTGATACAGAAGGACAATGCTTTGAATATTTCAGATTTTTCTTCAAGAAGTTTAGAGACTAAAAGACAGTGAGGGAAAATCTTCCTGAAACAAGAAAACAGAAACCATCAGTCCAGTATTTCATATTCAGCAAGAATTAGGAGGAAATTTCAGATGAAAAAATTTAATAGAATGTATTAACAGCAGATTGTTCCATAAGGCTTGGTAAATGAGTTTCACCAGAGAGTTAATCCTGTTGGAAACCTGGATATTCAAGAATTCAAATTCAGAAATGAAGATACCTGTTCTGTATCATGCACACACGTAGCCTAAACACACGAGAGAAATGAATGCATAGATACCACATCCTCTTCCCACAAGGAAACTAACTCATGTATCTATCTGACATTTTCCCAAAGGCATTTCTCATGATACTATAATCATTACATCTTCATCATCACACACACAAACACTTACACAAACAAATAAAGCTTAGCACCCTAAAGTAAATAACAAATAATAAAGGCAAAATTTAGAATTTTCTAAAAGATGAAAGCTGAAAGAATTTGCACCAAAGGAGGGCAGCCCTGGTGGCTCAGCAGTTTAGCGCCACCTCAGCCAAGGGTGTGATCCTGGAGACCCGGGATCGAGTCCCACCTCCGGCTCCCTGCATGGAGTCAGCTTCTCCCTCTGCCTGTGTCTCTGCCTCTCTCTCTCTCTCTCTCTGTCTCTCATGAATAAATAAATAAAATCTTTAAAAAAAAGAAATTGCACCAAAGGAAATAGAAAAATAAGTTCTTCAGGAAGAAGTACAGCATAGAGATGCAGACAGTAATTGAAACAATAAGGAAAGGTTATATGTGGTGTAAATTTAAATGCATATTGTCTATATAAGACAATAATAATAATTTCATGTTATGCTTAATATATATGGAATTAAAAAACAAAATTAATAGAACATGAAGCAGCTAAAATTTTCTAAAATTCCTGCCCTGAAAACAGGTTCTTATTATATATATCAGACATTACTAACTTAAGGTTGTTAATAAGGTAACGCATAAAATAAATTAATTAAAAGGTAAAATGAGATGGTAAAAGTAGATATTTTATTATACAAAAGAAAGTAAGGAAAAAAGGGGATTGTAGAATAGAAAGGACACAGATTTAAATGAAGTGTCAATTGTAAATTTAAATGGAATGGATTAAGTACTTCAATTAAAATATAAATATTATAAGACTATACTAAAATCCTCAAATCAATATAACTTTCAAGAGATTATTAAATATAAAAGTCACATAAAGCTGGAAGTAAGGAAAAGTTTAAAGAATCAGTTATATCTCAGAGAATTAGCTTAATAATATCAAAGGAGACATTAAGGTAAGAAGAATTAGTAAAAAATAAAGGCTATTTTGAATGTTATGTATCAACTTACTGACCAAATACAGCAAATAATAAATCTGAATGGACCTAACAATATAGCTTTAAAGTATAATATAATGAAAGCTAACATAACATTGTATGTCAACCATACTTAAATTAAAAAAAAATGTACAAAAAAATAAAGGAAATTCAATGACATGTGTTTTGTAATTGGAATGTTATTATAATAAAATGTTCACACACAAAATAATATAATAATGGGTAAACCTGAAAGGAAAGAAAAAAAGCCATAGCCAGATTAAGATCCTCTAATGTATTTTTCTTATTATCCAATAGAATGAAGAGATTAAACAAATTCAGTGAGGTTACGAAAGATCCAAACAATATCAGTAAATCTAGGAGCACCTATGTGGCTCAACTGGTTGGACATCTGTCTTCCTCTCAGGTCATGATCTCCAAATCCTGGGATCAGGTCCCACTTGGGCTTCCTGCTCAGGGGGGATTTCACTTCTCTCTCTCTTTCTC
This sequence comes from Vulpes vulpes, assembly GCF_048418805.1. Lineage (NCBI taxonomy): Eukaryota > Metazoa > Chordata > Mammalia > Carnivora > Canidae > Vulpes > Vulpes vulpes. The sequence continues at coordinate 68,682,888 of NC_132780.1, forward strand.
TCTCGCTCTCCCTCTGCCCCTCCCCAATGTTCATTCCCTCTGTCTCTCTCAAATAAATAAAATCTTAAAAAAAAAAACAAATATCAATAAATCTGACCTAATTGGCATATAGATAACACTGCATAGAACTGATAAGCTGTCTTTAAACCGGCTACAAAACCTTTCATCCTTTTTTTTTTTTAAGACTATTTTATTCATGAGAGACCCATAGAAAGAGGCAGAGACATAGGCAGAAACATAGGCAGAGGCAGGCTCTCTGTGGGGAGCCTGATGTGAGACTCAATCCCAGGACCCCGGGATCACTACCTAAACCAAAGGCAGATTCTCAACCACTGAGTCACTAAGGTACCCCAACCTGCCTTTCATTTTAAGAGAAATAACTCCAAGTATGTTGTCTGAATATAGTGAGATTAACCCGAAATCAATTAGGAGTAGGTAAATAGAAGATCTCCAAATGTCAGGACATTAATTAGTATATTTTTAAATTACCAGAGTTAAAGAAATGATAATGGAAATGAGAAAAAATTTTGAATTAATTTGATTAATTAATTTAATTTGATTAAATATGTGGGATACACATCCAGCTGTAAAGTTATAATTTGTGGGCATTTCCTTATGTATACTATACTTCAACCAAGAGATTCCTTAAAAACAAATATGATTCCAGTAAAAGTAAGACAAATTAAGACATTAAGGTGTTATTTTACTACTCCAGGTCAGAAATAATGATATTTTAAAACTAGGTGGTGGTGATATGTAGACAGAATCTGAATATGTATCTTTTCAACAAAGAACTAGTATCCAAAAGATATAAAGAACTCCTACAGCTAAACAAATAAATCTGTGTTAAAAATCTAAATGGATGAAACCATATGATTGGACTTCTCCAATTGACTTACTTCACTCGACATAATAACGTCCAGGTCCATCCACATCGAAGCAAATGGTGGGTATCCGTCATTTCTAATGGCTGAATAATATTCATATATATATATATATATATATATATATATATATATATATACCACATCTTCTTTATCCATTCTTCTCTCGATGGACACTGAGGCTCCTTCCACAGTTTGGCTATTGCAGACATTGCTGCCATAAATATTGGGGTGCAGGTGTCTCGGCTTTTTGCTGAATGGGAAAAATCAGAGAAGGTGACAAAACATGAGAGACTCCTAACTCTGGGAAACGAGCAAGGAGTAGTGGAAAGGGAGGTGGGCAGGGGGATGGGGTGACTGGGTGACAAACACTGAGGGGGGCACTTGATGGGATAAGTACTGGGTGCTATATTATATGTTGGCAAATTGAATTCCAATAAAAATATACAAAAAAATCTAAATGGAACACTGTGAAAAGAATATTCAAATGGCTAATAAGCATACTAAAAGTTACTCAACCTCATTATTGATCAGAGAAATATAAAACAAAGCATTGAACTAACCCATTCTATCCACTTTGCTAACATGAATAAGATAGAAACTATGAAGGATTGGCATGGCTATGTAGTAACAGCCCTCACACACTTCTTATAGAAGGTGATATTTTTCAGCTTTAAAAACCCTTTGACTCTCTTTAAAAATTGTATATATTTATATCTTATCCTCTTGAAATCTACTACTATTTACTCAATAGAATTTCATGTATTTATGGACCAAAAACATGTACAGTATGTTAATAGCAGCACTATTTAGAATAAGCAATAATTAGAAAAATTCAATTGTCAAATGGATACATTTTAGCTTATTCAGACATTGATGTATTATGCAGCAGTAACAACTCACAATGAATCCCATAAATACACAGGTGAGTAAAAGAAGTCAGATACAAAAAAGGAATGTATCAATCCATTCATAAAAGTTTTTAAAAAGGTAAAACTCACTGATGGCTTATGAGCTTAATATGGTGGTTCCTTTAGAAAGGAAATAAGTGTAGTTACTGCCTAAAAGATGTGAAGGGTAGATTTTGGATGCTGGTAATATTCTATTTTCCAATTTGGTGGTTATATGAATGTATCTGCTTGGTGAAAATGTACATAGCTGTACACTCAGATTTTTGAACTTTATTATGTTAAGCTGTGGTTGAAAACTTTACTTAAAATTGTGTCATGCAAAGGGATATATTGTTTCCAGCTAAAAAATTAGAAGGTCAAAATATCGCATTTTGAGAACTATCTTTAACAATTTTTAAATTGTTCAAAGTTTTTAATGTTAACATGACTAGTGTTTTTAAAAGATTGGTAAAATTTTTGGCTTTATTATAATATAGTGGTAACATTAAATATTTTAAATAAATTAGACAATGGCTAAAATGCTCAGTGAGTTTACCTGCTTAAGCATTATGTGGTGATTAAATGATGTGTCATTAATAAAAGCATAGCATGCATTTAAAAGAGATAGAAAACATGCAGAAGAATTGAGTAGATCACTTCTAATAAGTCCAAAATTAATATTTTTTTCAGTTTTCAGACATGTTATTTAATAAACTTTACTAATGATGTGTGTAATGAGTTATTTGAATATCTAAAAAGCAAAATTTGTTGAGGCTACATAATATTTGGTTAGAGAAAAATTTAAATGATTCTGAAAAACTTTAGAAGGATATAATAAAACTATATAAGTGGACAGTTAAGTGGCAAATTAAATTTTTATGCAGCCTGGAGGATAGAATGCACTTCAATATTCTATTTAGTAATTTGAACATCTACATCTTGATTTTGGCTCAATTCATGATCTCACTGTCATGAGATAGAGCCCTGTATCAGGCTCCACCCTCTGCGTTGAGTCTGCTTGGGATTCTCTCTCTCCTTATCCTTCTGTCATTTCTCCCTCCCTGCTCTCTTAAATAAATAAATAAATAAATAAATAAATAAATAAATAAATAAATCTGCCTGGTGAAAAGAAGATCATTCTATATAAATCTAGTGTCTATTTCTAGCGGTTGTAATCACTTAGAAAAATAAATATTGAGGATGTTCTTGTTTCTCATTTAGACAGTTATTGAGTACTTTCCATGTTCTTTACATTCTATATACATCATCTCACACTTCGGAATTATATGGAGTAATCAAGGACCAACCAACAATAACCAAAATATTCCTGAAGAAGAACAAGACAGGATTTATTCTATTATATATTTAGAATATAATCTAATATAAAATATAGTGTAGTATAGAATAGAAGAGAATATATATGTAATATATACATAATTTACAGATAATATGGCTAATGGATAACACATATAATATATGCTAAGTATTTCATATATACTTTTGTAATACTGTATTACATTCTATGGGTGGTATAAATGTGGGGATAAAAAAAACAGACCAATAGGAAGGAAAACAAAAGTCCAAAAATAGATCCACGCATATATGAACACCTGAAATATGTCAAAGCTGTCACCTCATATGAGTGAGGAAAATCATCAATATATAGTATGGGGAAAACAATCAGTTATTCAAGTGAGAAATAAGAAACAGTTCTCTATTGTAATTGATAAAAATTTATTCCATGTGGTTAGTGACACTTGAATACAATGTTTATTTAGTTACTAGAGTTGTATTCAGATCAATATTCTGCATCTATTAATTATACTCTGGTTATGTAAGAGGTTAAAATGATAAGAATAGGAAGCTGGGAAAAGGAAGTAGGTGAATTTTCTGTACTATTTTTGTAACTGTTCTATACCTCGACAATTCTTTAAAAATAATACAATTTTTAAAACATATTATAAATAATATAGAGTCAAAAATAAATTGTATTCCATATGACTTATGGATTTAAATATGAATAGTAAAACAATATTTTTGAAATGACAATATAGGAGAATATTTTTAAACTTTTGCAGTGGGAAGTACTTTCTCAAATAAGATTTAATGAATGCAAACCATAAATAAATATATTGATACATCCAACTACATTGAAAACAAGAATTACTGTACATTATAATTTTTGTCTCATTTCCACAGTTCCAGAATAACCTCATTTCTTTTCTTTTTTTGCATTTAAATTTGATTATCCACACAGAGTACATCATTAGTTTCAGATGTAGTGTCCAATAATTTATCAGTCACGAATAATACCCAGTGTTCCTCACATCATCTGCTCTCTTTAATGCCCATCCCCCTGTTACCCCATTCCCCCACCTACCTCCCCTTCAGCAATCATCAACATTTCCCAGAGTTGAGTCTGTCATGTTTCTCTCCTTTTCTGATTTTTTCCCATCCAGTTTTCCCTCACTTCTCTTACCGTCCTCTGTACAATATCTTATATTCCACATATGAGTGAAACCATATGATAATTGTCTTTTTCTGACTGGCTTATTTCACTCAGCATAATACCCTCCAGTTCTAGCCATGTCAATGGAAATGTAAGTATTCATCCTTTCTGATGGCTGAGTAGTATTCCATTGCTTTTTGTGACAATGCAAAATAACTCACATATTTCTAAGTAAATTTTGAGGACCCTGTTGAGAATCACTGGCTAACTTATACCAAACTTTGGATTAATTGAATTATGCCTGGAAGTAGTCTGTTTAATGGAGGCAACAAAATAATAGTTCCTTATGTCTGTTTTGTCTACCACTTTCAAAGTACTTTCTTCATAAGACTTCTCAAAAACTGGAAAAAGCAGGTATTTCTACTTTTCAGATAAATTCAGCTTGAAAAGTGATTCACTGTAAGTCAAACAGCCTGTGGGTAGAAGAATGAGTCTTTATTCAGCTCTATGTTAAACCATCTCAGCCCTTGAAATGGAGTGGATCTCTCCCACATATGACATACGCCACCTTGGCTGCTTTCAGCAGAGGGAGGCATAGCAGTGTGCAGTGGTTCCGCTGCCATAGTTCATGACTTCTTTTCCAGGAATCCGGGGGGAAGCAATTGTTTTCCCTGGCCTGTGCTTCACCGTGCAAGCAGCCTGTCTCTGAGATGTGCACCCAGCATTTCTTGAAGCCTGTGTGATATATTAAGAGACTGTGTTCACTGTTGAAGGCAACCATCTGTTACAAAGTGCTGACACATTTGTTCTGATAGCAGCACTGGGAAGAAATCGAAGAGTGCTGCAGCGAGGTGCTAAGGGCAGAGAACAGCTGACAGCCCCCAGCCCAGTAAGGACACCAGAGAAGGCTCTATAGGAACTGGGAGCGACCAAAAATCTCCCGTGCAAGCAATCTACTTGTGACCCCTAACACACCATCCAAAGCACAAAGCAGAAGCAGTTTTCTCTGTTTCTCCCCTAAGGAGTGTGTAGGGAATGTGAGGTAACCCTGGAGATGCACACACAAGCTCACCCCTCCCTTTTGGAATAAACAATTCTAGTATAACAAGACTCTATCAAATTCTATGATTAGAGACCCCTCTTTTTCTAGGCAGAAGATAAGAACAAACTTCTCTACTTCTTAGCATGATGGTGCAGCAGGTGAGAATGTACATGATGAGGGACACCCTGATGGGCCTTCATGGTAGTTGAGCACTACAGCAGGCACATGAAAGGAGCATGATAGGCAACATAATGGACTTCAAAATGTCCACAGCTGAATCCCTGGAACCTGTGAATTTGTTATGTACTGTGGTAAAGGGAATTGAGATTGTAGATGGAATTAAACTTCCTAATCAGGTAACTTTGGGACGGGATTATACTGGATTATCTGGATAGGCCAAGTGTGATCACATAGGTCCTTAGGAGTGACACAGGGAGGCAGAGACAGGCCAGAGTGCTATGGTGTGAGACTCAATGAGCCACAGACACCCTTAAAGATGAAAAGAGGCCCCCCAGCCATGGAATTCTGACAGCCTCTAGAAGCTGAGAAAAGCAAAAAACTGGATTTAGTCTCAAAATCCTCAGGAAGGCATACAGCCCTGCTGAGACCTTAATTTTAGCCCAGTGAGACCTGTTTCAGACTTCTGACCTCTGAGCCTGTGTGATAATAACACTGTGTTTTTACAAGTCATTAAGTTTGTGATTTTTTAAAAGATTTTATTTATCTAAGAGAAAAAGAGAGATAGAGATAGCATGAATGAGGAGGAGAGGGAGAAACAGGCTCCTTGCTCAGCAGGGAGCCTGACCCAGGACTCGATCCCAGGACCCCGGGATCATAACCTGAGCTGAAGGCAGATGCTTAACAAACTGAGCCACCCAGGTGCCACAGTTTGTGATAACATTTTTATAGCAGCTGTAGGAAACTAATACAGGGTTCCAGAGCTATTGGCGCCTTTCACTTTTGTGGCAGGATGCAGCCTCAGAGCAGCATGTTGATAAATTTAGCAGCAGTGACTTAGCGGTGAGAGAGAAAGATGTTTCATGGCTGCATGTGTCTGCATCATGTGTCGAATTCTATCATAATTGGAGCTCTCCCAATTTAGAGGCAATAGAAATTATAATCGAATGACTTCCTCTTTGGGAATAATTCCAGTGTTCTGGTGAGAAGAAATTATAAATGGTGTCCAGGCAAATTAATTTTGGCTACAGAATGAAGGATTTTCTATCACACATTGCACTTCACATTTATCACACGTATAGTAATAGTGAGAAGAGAAGAGCAGAGCATTAATGCTTCAAAGAAGGATGTGAGATTAGCTGAGGCCAACTAGGCCAGCTAGTATCCTCTTTTGCTTTATTCCTTCATTTGCAAACATGTTTTAGAAGCTGCGTTCAGTGTGGAGATGATAAAAAAAATGACCCAAGTTAGTTTGTGCTCTCAAGAAGTTAATTGCCCAGTGAAGGAGACAATCCTATGGATGATTAAAATACAGCATGGCCGGTGCTTCCCTGGAGGTATGAGTAGGATGCCCAGAAACAAGGATGTGGCATTTGAGTATACCTGAGAGAGAATAACCGGCAATCTTTCACAAAATGATCATCTTGCCTGTACCCTCATTGTATCCATGAATAACCTCTTTTTTTGAATAACCTATTCTTGCAACCAACATCATAGTATACTGTTCTAATTATTTACTTATCTATCTTCCTTGGTTTTCTTTATGTCTTTAAGGAAAAGGGCTATATTTTTTTTATTATTTGAATTCTTGGCACCTGCCTCAGGTTTTGGCTGTTCTGCTGATGCTCAAAAAGTCATTCCTCTGCTGGGTGGATAAATAAATGACTGAGTGAACAAATGGATGAGTCAGTGAGAGGGTGAATGAATGAATCAGGTGACAGGTGACCTGATGGATGTTGAAGTCCAAGTAAACAGTCTGTGGGTTGGGACAAAAGATCTTGCAGGTGGGCACACTGGATGACTCAGTGGTTGAGCATCTGTCTTTGGCTTAGGTCATGATCCAGGGGTCCTGGGATCAAGTTCTGCTTTGGGCTCCCCACCGGGAGCCTGCTTCTCCCTCTGCCTATGTCTCTGCCTCTCTCTGTGTCTATCATGAATAAGTAAATAAAATCTTAAAAAAAAAAAAAAGATCTCACAGGTAAATCAAACAGTATCGTATTGTTTGGGTCTAAATTCCAAAGACAATCCTAACACTGCACTATTCTTGCCTAAAATAGCACCTAAATCTGGGTGCTATCAAATCTGGAAATAATACACTATCTCTAGGGTCCAAGGAGGTGAATGCATAAGCATTCTGTCCTTTTTCTCCCAATACACCATCACAATAGCTCATTCTAATGACTTATAAATGTAGTCCTTGACATCAAGGCTCTGGGAAATGGAATATGGAAACCGCTTCCTCACTTTATCCCTGGACTCTGCTACCTTTGTTGCCTCGCCATCTCCCTCAGTCTACTACCTATTCTTCCTTTTCCTTGGTTCTTTCCTTTGTTCTCATTAGCTCCTCCTGAAATCAAAATCACTCTAAGATCCAGAATCAAAGAAGTAAATGTAAATATTTGCTTGCTTCTAAGGGGCTAAGAGACCCTAACACAATTAGAACCAGAGTAATCATAAACCATTCTTGGTACTTCCAGAATTCACATCTCTAGTATATCATGTGTTTCTTTGGGCTCAATTTTCTTCCTCCAGAAAAATGAGGTCAAGATAAAAGGACCAAAGATCAGAGTGGGCATGGGAGTGAGGTGCTTTCTTCCCAGTACTGTGTCAGGGCCTGTCAGACAAGAGAGGTTTGGGGCCAGTTGGTTTTTGGGGAAAAGTTGTGACTAAACCTATGTACAGTTTTCCCACTGATCACTGTGAGTCAAAGAAATTTTTGTTTAAATATTCATGTAACAAAGTTATTTAAATTGCGTTTTGGTGGTAACATACTGTGGGCATTAATGAGCTTTTATAATGATAGCTAATTATAGGAGGTGTTTCAGATGGGTTAACAAGGTAATTTTTGAAATTTTAATTAATAACTAGCATTTGTATGTCATCCTTAAAATATGATTTTGCATATATTTTTTTGGAGAAGAGAGAAGAATTTCCGCAGTTTGTGAATTTTATTAGGAACTTGATACTTGTTATGTGCGTATATATCCAAACAACATACAACAATTATCGCTTGGACTTTTTAATTTATAATATTAGTCACCAGTTTATAGATTTGCAGAATCATCACTCCTAGAGTTATAAAAATGCAATTTTCTGCCCTGCTAGTTATTTTCACATAAACACTTGAGTACATTTAGGGGTTACGTTGGAGTCTATCTATTGGTGATACAATAGAATTTGCTAGAAATAACATAAAAACATAAAGTCCCAGTACATAGTGTAGGTGTCTTTTGAGCTAAGTGGTAAAAGTTGTGACAGATTTGGACCTGGTGCTAGTTTATTAAATTTATTATACCCAGTATTATGAATGATTTTATAGAAATATGTAAATAATGTACACATATTTATGGGCTAATAATTTTTCAAAAGCAATACCAAAGTTTCAGGAGAGAGGGATTATATGAAAACACTGATGCTGGTTAAACAAGGAATTTACCTATTAAATAGAAGAGAATGGAATCGATCTTCAGATTCTTGACTATATGCAATTTAACAGATATGCACACAGGGTGAACTAAACAAGGGAAAGTGACCCAGATTGTCTTCATATAGTGTCCACATAACCAGGAGGAAATAGAAAAGTATAATGGGAAAAAACACTATAAACATTCTCATAAGACTCATGAAATTTACCTTGTAAATTTTGAAATATATAGTTACTACATTTTTGAACACTGTAAAAATTATAAAATTTTAGTTGGAATTGCAAATCATTAATTAGATTATCTCATGGAGTCTTGAAGTTATTATATTCATATGTTCCATGCTACACTTGATAGATAGATACATACATACGTGCATATCTTATACTGTGAGTGAGGGATTGGAGTCAATGACATATTTCTCTCAGTATTAAAGTTCCTCGATACTGTGGTTTTAAAGCAGCTACAAAATTATGCTTTTACTTTTTCCTTTCATGCAATTAGCAAAAGATCTGAGAAATGGAAAGCATGTATCAAAGAAGTGCCAACATCCAACATTCTTGAGAAACTGGGCTCTAGGGCTTAGAGGGACTATCAGGCTAAACTATAAAGATAAGGTGTCTTTTAACCTTCTTTGACTACAAGATTTGAATCTGTTTGAATGTGACCTTCAGGTTCTTAAGAAGTTCTATCAGAGTCACTTACACATGAAGCTTGATAGCAAATGGCAACAGAAGATCAATAATGAGGAGGTCCTGAAGCAATGAAGCCAGGGATCCTGATACAGGCATGTCTACAAGATGACTGACAGCATGACATCTGAGCAACTCTGGAGCATCTCAGATGAAGTAGGGTCACCCCGGGAAGCATGAGCTGAGAGCTGGCACAGTGACATATGGAATCACTCCTTCGGGCAGAGTTGTAGCAGCAGGTGTGTATCAGTGTGCCAGGCAGCAATGTGAGATAGAATGATTCATTTTTGAGCAAGAAAGGCAGCCATCCAAGGGGCAGAACTTTAGAAAATGACAGGTCCTAGAGTTGAGGCTACCACTGTGCTCCAAAGAATATGTGTCTGCTATATTAAAATAGCTGCTGTGCATGCTGTCAGGAGTGACATTTTGGAAAGCAGTCAGTGAAGGGCAAATTCTTTGAGATGGCAGCTTCTGGGTAGTTGTCAATACAGTGGACACTTAAACAATGTCACTAGAACAAACTTGATAAGAATAATTTGTTTATTAAGGAATTTAAATGATCCTTCCAGTATCTTAGTGCTTGGTGGTAATGATGATGACCTCTGAGGAGGTGAAAAAAAAAAAAACACACCTAAGATAAAGAAAGGAAACCACAGATACCACAGATGAAAACAAAGGACAAAAGAGCACGTTCTATACATTTCACTATCAGAATAGGTCTTAAGATTTAAGGTTGACCAGTAGTACCATGAAAATACTGACAAAATAAGGTTTTGCATTTTACAGACAAATTGAAATGTGAACATTTTATTGGGTATAAGTTTTCAAACATAGGATCTCTCTGACGTCTCTTTACTACTATAGATAACATTGGAAATATATGATGACACGAGCACAGTCCCCCAGGAGTGAGACTTTTGATGACAGCAAATACCTTGACCTAATGTATCCATCAACATTTCAAAGTATTTGTAAATTCCACAAAAATCAGAGTCATCCTTTTATGAAATATTTGTAAGCACAGGTCATATGCAAGGACTAAGCTAGATATTAATGATACAGGAAAGGAAATATCTAATTCTTGTCCCCAAGGAAAAGGAGGCAGTAGCACCAGTCATCTTTCCATCCTCTGGAGGAGACAATCAAGGGAAACAATAACTAAAGCTCATGGCAATAGTGCTATCATTTACTTTATAGATAGTATAATACAGAACCAGAGAAGAGAATGCTTTTCACGTTTTAAGATAATTAAATCTGTACTGATTTAAGTAGTAAGTAGAAGATGGAAAAGCTGAGTCTTGACAAACACAGAAGACTGGCCATTTGGAAAAATTTGAGGATGATTGGCTAAGGAACAGTCTTGGAGAAAAGACCAGCTTATTACGTTTTCTGTTAGCTCAAGAAGGGTGATATTATTATCCTTTCCAAATAGTTTAGTCTCAGGATATCTTTACACTCTTAAATATTATTGAAAATATCAAAAAGCTTCTGTTTCCCTGGGTTATATTTGTCAATATTTACTGTATTAGAAATTAAAACAGAAATTAAAAATACATTCACTAATCTATTTTAAAATAAGAACAATCAACTGATTGTTAGCATAAACAACATATTTTACGAAAATTACTATATTTTTCAAAACAAAAAAGGGAGTTAAAGGAGTGACATTGTTTTACCTTTGAAATATATTAATATCTGGCATAATAGAATACAGATGGTTTCCCATCTGCTTCTGTATTCCATTTAGTGCAACATGTAGCTGTGGTTTGATTTTATATGGAAAAATCTAGTCTCATACCAATATAGATAGATGGAAAAGGAAGTAGTATTTTTAGTAGCTTTTCTGGACATAGTGGATATTCTTCTTTGATATTACACCAAAATTCAACAAATGGTAGTATCACAAAGTTTAGTCACGGTGCAGAATCTCAAATAATATCAATGAGCTTTCAGTTTATTCTATCTTATATTGATCTTCCTTGTACTTTCAATGGATTTTTTACCCAAGCATAATTTAGATCATTTAGAAAATGCTGTTTCATTGAGCTATGCAGATCTTTCAAATATTGACTCATTTTATTGTATGATATTTTTAAAGATCACATTTGTTAATATCACTGCTGATCTTATTAGAAAATTAGAAATATCAGGAAGTTTTTAAGGTTATATTGATGGATATTCAAAAAACTATTAAAAAGCTAAACATTCATCTTATTTGTTAAATAAATATTTCCTTTTTCTTTGTATATTTTTAGTAAAATTGTACATATTTTAAATGTACAACATGATGATTTGATATACATATACATAGTGAAATGTTTACTATAGCTCAGCTAATTAACTATCATCTTCTCACATAGTTACCACTATTTTTCATATGAATGTCCCTGAAATCTATTCTCTTAGCATGGGTCCAGTATTCTATACAGTATTGACTATAGTCATCATCCTTTGTATTCAATCTGTAGACTTATTTATCCTACATAATTCCAACTTTATACACTTTAACCAAATTCTTCCCATTTCTACCACCTCTCTAGCCCTGCTAACTACTATTCTAGTCTCAGTTCCTACCAGTTCAACTTTTTTTTCACGTGTGAGATCACATAGTATTTGTCTTTGCCATATTTCACGTACCACAATGTCCTCCATGTTTGTTCATGTTGTTGCAAATGGCAAGATTTCTTTCTTTCTCATACCTGAATAATATTTCATTATATCTATATCTATATCTGTATCTGTATCTATATCTACATCTACATCTATATCTATATCTATATCTATATCTATATCTATATCTATAATATGGCATCTTTTTTTCATGGTGAGGATATTTATTTATTTATTTATTTTTGTTTTATATATCTTTTTTTATTGAAGTTCGATTGCCAACATATAGTATAGCACCCAGTGCTCATCCCATCAAGTGCCCCCTCAGTGCCTGTCACCCAGTCACCCCATCCCCTGCCTCCTCCCCTTCTACTACCCCTTGTTCGTTTCCTAGAATTAGTAGTCTCTCATGTTTTGTCACCCTCTCTAGTTTTTCCCACTCATTTACCTTCCTTTCCCTTATAATCCCTTTCACTATTTTTTTTATATTCCCTGTATGAGTGAAACTTATATGACATTTTCTTTATCCATTCATCCATTGATGGACTGTGTTATTTCCATATCTCAGCTATTGTAAATAATGTTGCAGTGAATATGGAGTGCATATATCTCTTCAGGTTAGCAATTTTATTTATTTTGGCTATATACCCAGAAGTGGGGGTGCTGGATCATATGGTAGTTTGATTTTTAATTTTTCAAGGAATTTTCATATCATTTTCCAATTCTATTCCCACCAAGAATCCTGGGTAACACTTGTTATATTTTGTCTTTTTGTTAATTGCTATTTTAATAGATGTGAAGTAATATCTCATGGCTTTGATTTCTTTTTCATTCATGATTAGTGATGTTGAATATCTTTTTATACATCTATTGGCCACTTTTATGTCTTTTTTTGAGAAATGTCTATTCAGGTCCTTTGCCTATTTTTAAAAATATTTATTTTTAGAGAGGGGGAGGGGCAGAGAGAGAGGGAGAGAGATAATCATCAAGCAGATTCCCCCTGAGCACAGAGCCTGATATGGGGCTCAATCCCAGAACCCTGAGATCATGACTTGAACTGAAACCAAGAGTCAGACACTTAATTGACTGAGCCCCGCAGGCACCCCCTTGGCCTATTTTTTAGTCAGCTTATTTTGAGGGATGGAGTTATGTGTTTGCAAATATATTCTCCCATTCATATCTTGTCTCTATACTCTGTTGATTGTGTCCTTTGCTGTGCAGAGCTTTGGTTTGATGCAATTATATATGTCTGTATTTGCTTTTGTTTTCTGTGCTTTTGGAGTCATATTCAAAACTATCATTGCCCAAAACAAGGCCAGGAGCTTTTGTTGTGTGTTTTCTAATAGTTTTATGGTTTCAGATTTTACATTTAAGTCTTTAATCTATTTTGAGTTAATTTTTGTGTCTGGAGTGAAATAAGGGTAAAATTTCATTTTTTTTCTGCATATATTAAGCCAGTTTTCCCATCACCATTTATTGAAAAGACTGTCCTTTGCACATTTTATGTTCTTGGCAAGTGTGTTGAAGTCAATTGACCATAAATGAGTGGATTTATTTCTGAGTTCTTTATTCAGTTCCATTGATCTATAGGATTGTTTTTATGCCAGTAGCATTCTGTTTTTGTTACAGTACTTTTGTCATCTATTTCAAAATCAGGTAGTGTGATGCTTTTAATTTTGTTCTTGCTTAAAATTGTTCTGTCTCTTCATGGTCTTTCATGGTTCCATACACATTTTCAGATTGTTTTTGTCTATTTCCAGGAAAAATTCCAGTGGGAATTTTGGTAAGAATTGCGCTGAATATGTAGATTGCTTTGGGTAGGATGGACATTTTAACAATATTAATTCTTCCAACCACAATCATGAAATATCTTTCCATTTGTTTGTGTCTTCAATTTCTTTCATCAGCATGCGGATCTCTCATCTTCTTGGTTAAACGTATTGTTAAGTATTTTTTTTATGCTATTGTAAATGAGATTCTTTTTTTAATTTCTTTTTGGATAGTTTGTTGTTAGTGTATAGATATGCAATTCATTTTTTAAAGATTTTATTTATTTGTTCATGAGAGATGGAGAGAGAGAGAGAGAGAGGCAGAGACAGAGGCAGAGGGAGAAGCAGGCTCCATGCAGGGAGCCTGATGTGGGACTCGATCCTGGGACTCCAGGATCATGCCCTGAGCCAAAGGCGGCATTAAACCACTGAGCCATCAGGGCTGCCCCACAATTCATTTTTGTATGTTGATTCTATTTCCTGCAACTTCACTAATTTTTTCATTTGTTTTAATGGTTTGTTGGTGGAGTCTTAGGGGCTCTTTTATATACAAGATAATGCCATCTGCAAACAGAGGCAGTTTTACTTCCTTTCTGATTTGGATGCCTTTTCTTTCTTTTCATCTTCTTATTTTTCTCCCTTTCTGCACAGTTACTTTGGCTAGAACTTCTAAAACTATCTTTATAGAAGTGGTGAGAGTGGGCATCCTTGTTCCTGATCTTAGAGGGAAAGGTTTCAGCCTTTCACCATTGAATATGACATTAACTATGGAACCTGTGCTATTCATACACCTTATACTTTCATATATACTTTTTATATTTTGACAGAACAAACACTTTTCACATGCAGAATTCAAGCTTTCCTAGATCCACTGAACAAAGTCTTAGTATTTTGAGGTCACAAACTCGTGGTCAAATTAGACTTACAAATGTGTTTAGCATGACTCACATGTGCTACACCTCACAGTTCTTTAAATTAGGTAGCAATATTTAAACACCAAGAAATAAATATTTAGATTTTTGGTCTCTTTGAAAATTCACAGTGCATAGCCAGGTAAACCTTCATTGCTTCATGGCAACATCTGGATGAAGAAGGTTTGAATTGTCCCTTTTACTCTGAGAATGCTCCCTTCAACTAAACCCGGGCCCCATTCCATACTTGGCCATTCCTGATTCATCTTATATTTTTCCTGCTCTGCTCATTGATGTCACCTCCTTGGTCTTTGTTGCCAGAATCTCAGAATAAACAGGGGGAGAGAGAGTGAGCCAGGTTGCAGCTGATTTCCTCTCAGGCATTGCTTCTCTTTTACTTTTTCCTTTTATTTCCCTGGGGCACTGTTTCTTGGCCATAGACCATGCTCCAGCAGGCTAGACAGCTGCTATACCTGATGAGGGCTGGTTTGCCCAGAGAGGGAAGCAAAGAGAACAAGAGAGAGCAAGAAAAGGAGCCCAGAGAGATAAGTTATCTTTACTATGCTGCAGATTCTCCAAGTATTTTAATGCTGACAAAGCAGGCATGATTTGGTAAAAGATGCCTATAAGGTTTTCAGTGAGAGACTTTATAACCTTTTTTAAAACTCTTTTTGCAAAGGAAACCTTTTATTTTTTTTAAGATTTATATATTTATTTGAGAGAGAGAGAGAGAGAGAGAGAGAGAGAGAGAATG
This sequence comes from Vulpes vulpes, assembly GCF_048418805.1. NCBI lineage: Eukaryota > Metazoa > Chordata > Mammalia > Carnivora > Canidae > Vulpes > Vulpes vulpes. The sequence continues at coordinate 68,698,488 of NC_132780.1, forward strand.
AGGAGGAGGGACAGAATGAGAGGGAGAGAGAGAATCCCAAGCAGATGCCCCACTGAGTGCAGAGCCTTACTTGAGGCTCAATCTCAAGACCCTGAGTTCACAACCTTAGCCGAAACCCAGAGTCAGATGCTTAATCCACTGTACCACCCAGGCATCCCAAAATCTCATGTCAATGTATAGATCTGCTGTGACACTTGTGGAGATTTCTAGGCATTAGAAATGTAATGAGCATACAGGAGCAGGTCTCTTCACTGTCCCTCTGGCCCAGTGTCCACCTCGTTTACACGAAAACTTGAGCTGTCATTGTTCACTGGGCACATAGGCTTGTGGTCAGTGAAGAGGTAAAGTCATTTCAAATGGACTTATCAAACTACAGCTTTAATTTTTTTTGTTATATTGTATCAGATAAACAGGAATGTACACAAATCATAATTATGCAGTTCAACAGTTCTCCCTACATGAACACACCCATGAACCTTAATCAAGTTCCTTACATTTTTTACTTAATGATGTATCTAACGTTAGGCCAGCTTTAAAAAATTTCCTTCAGAAATATAGTCTCCAGGGGCACCTGGGTGACTCAGTGGTTGTGTCTTCCTTTGGCTCAGGTCGTGATCCCAGGGTCCTGGGATTTAGACCTACATTAGGCTTCTTCTGAAGATCCTGCTTCTCTCTCTGCCTGTGTCTCTGCCTCTCTCTCTGTGTCTCTCATGAATAAAAAAAAAATCTTAAAAAATATATGTATATATGTATATATATGTATATATGTATATAGTCTCCTGATTCAAGTCCATTGTTATAATTCTATCCAGCATGGTAAATAAATGGGATCTCCAATGGACTAGAAAAAAATTGTTGTGGAGGTCTTCTGTCCCTACAGAGCATTCAAATCCACTCTGTAGGATAAGTTTTTCTCCTACACACGAACAAAATCTAGGCCAAGTGCAAAATAATTTTTTAGTTTACTTTTTTAGTGATAGAAAGTTTTTGATCATTTTCATCCTTCCACAAGTGTCTCACTTCCATAATTTTAGTAAGAAAAAGAAAAATATTCCAAATTAATTGGAAATTAAATCCATTGGTTTGAGCTTGCTTGCTTGGAGGGGTCCAGATATTAAAGAAGGGTTGATGTGGCCTGCTCTCTCACCTTATTTAAGATTGTTTTCTGATTCTTCTGAGCTCAGGGATGGAGTTTGGAGTAAAGCTGTAAACAGGCAGGAAATAATTTTACTTCTACTGGTACCATCCCCCAAACTCCCAGGACTTGGTCATTATTCAAAGCTGCCTCTATGTTTGATGCATGATCAACTCCTCAAATTCTTTTCAATACATTTCTGAGTGTTTCAAGGACCCTCCCATGGCCACAAAGCTCTTGCACTCAGATGATCTGTGACTCTGGCTGTCTCCCTCAGCGTTTTGTGGTCCACCCAGTAGTTATGATCCTATTTCCATTTTGAGCATTTTACCTGGGCCAAATCTAAGGTTAATCCAAAGGAAGTTCTCCCTTCCAGCTCATGTCTGTGAAAATGAAATCCTAACAAATTTGTTGCCCCACTACACACTGGGATACTCTCTGTACTCATATTGCTCCATCTTCAGAGTACACGGGCATCCCAGAACTCTTCCCTGTAAACTTCTCAGCTAGGAAGCAGACAGCAATTGACACATGTCAACCTCTCCAATGTTTTCCCTGATACTCTTCTTGATACGGTTTTGCAGGACACACTCTGTGCTTGAGGCAGCTCTGGAGGAAGGAGAATATATGGTTTCATTGGAGCTAAATCAGAAAGCTGTCCTAGCATCATTTTGTTACTTGGTCTATGGAAATCTTTTTGAAATCTGGCTGTCAAATTTACTATCCCTTTTAGCTAGGATTCACTTATAAATTTTAAATGCAGATTTTCTGCCATTAATTCTCAAATTAATGGTTGGAAGGGAAGGTCATGGCCAGGGATAAAGTCCACCTGGTAGGCCAACAGATAACTGCTCCTGAGCTGACGTGGTCTACAAAACAAAACTCCTTATGTATGATTTGATTGCATTGCTACCTAACTATATTATCAGTCAAAATCTATGTTGTATTCACAATTATGTATCATGAGTGCTTTTTTTCAAATGCTGTGTAGAAATCCACAGATATTAAGTGCATTTTAAAAAGAAAGTCTATTGAGAAGAATATACAAGAAATGCACCAAAAAACGAGGTAATGAAAGGAAGCCTTTAAAAAATTATTTGAGATTTCTTGGCAGGAGCTTCTGACTGAGATGCTAGAAATTGAAAAACCTAGTTTGAATATCATTAGAAAATTATCAGTGTGAATAAAAGGCAAATTACAAAGTGCAAAGAATATTTATAATATGACAAGCAAATGATTAATGCTTTTTATTATTTTAAAACCCCAAGAAATCAGTAAGACAAAGACAATGTCTCCATTAAAACTGGCAAAAGCTATGAACAAGTAATTCATAAATTACTATGATGAAATCCAAATTTGTTAATTATCCAAGAATTGCAAATATAAACAAAATGAGAAGCCATTTTTTATCTTTTAAACTGGCAACGGTAAATGGTAGTGCTTGGTGTTGGCAAAGGTTCAAGATATTCTCATGCAAAGCTGAGAATTCTGACAATTCCCATGTGTAAACGGTTTTAAGTCTATTTTTTTCAATTCATTTTTCTTCTTATTTTTGGTTATAATGTCTTGATTCCTTGTGGGATTAGGTATTTTTGATTGTTAGGTGCTAGTTTTCCTTGAATAATCCTTTGTGGGGATTATTTAGGGCACAGGATGTAGATGTTATCATTTGAAAAACATTTGAATTTGTCTCTCCCTGGTACCCTATAAGAAGAGAAAAAAAGGTTATATATCTCAATTTGGCAAAGTAGATAAAAATGCTTACAATATGGATACCCTTTGACCCATCAATCACATCTAGGGATCTAAATCAAAGAACTAACCAAGGTTGTGTGCCAAGATTAGCCACAGAAATGCACAGCATTGCTTCTAATATGAAAACTTTGAAACCAAAATTAAACATGAAATACTAAACATGAAAATTAAATATGAATTACTCTATACTTTATAATGGTGTATCCTTTATCCACTAAACTACATGCAGAAAATTAAATGAAAAAATGAACTATTTTTTGACAACTTGTATTTATTCAACATGTACATTATGTGAGGGGCTTTTTAAGGTTTTGATGATAAAAGGATGAATAAGATGGGTAAAGTCCCTAATCTCACAGACTTTACTTTCCAGTGAGTTCAAGCTAATTTCAGATGGCAAACACTTTGATAAAAATAAAGCAGGTTCTGGACTAAAATAAAACAAATTAGGTAATAGTATCTATTGCATGATCCCATTTTAAGGGATAATTCTATACATAGAAAAAGTTTTCATATACAGAGAATAGATTTTATAGTTTCACTTTTTTGGTTTCTTATATGTTTAAAAAGCATACATATTTCTCTTTCTTTTAAAGACAAGTAGTCTTACAGTAATACATAAATATGGCTATTGCATGCATGTATGTGTGTTCCTTTTATAGAGAAGTCTGTATTTCTTCTCACTGTTTTTTGCTTAATTGCGCAGGTGTCTGCCTGTTTCCACTATATTGGCCTGTGGTGACCCTCATTATTAGCCCAAAATGCATCATTCTACTTTTCCTTTTCCTCAGTGCCCTGGTCATGCACTATTCTAAAGACAAGCAAGTGTGGAAATGCAGGGTAATTCTCAACCACCTGCACACAGGAAATGCTGGAGAAATTTGTTGTTTCCCATTCCTCAGACTGACAGTTCTGGAAACCTCCTGTATGATTCCCAGTGGTCCCAGCAGATACAGGCTCTGGATATTACAGCCCTATCGGCCTTTGCCATTCTTTCTGTTTCCTTGTACCTACTTAGGTGCCACTTCCTACAGAAACTCAGTTTACCCAAGTCCTGTCCCAGGTTCTGATTAAAATAAAATGTCAGATGTACTTACAAGGGTTTGTGGGTTTTGTTTTTGTTCATTTTATAAAAATGAGCTTTGTTATAGAAAATGTTTTGCATTGTGATTCTTTTTTTAATGGAAATTCCTCTCAGCATGATAATGCATATGAATATATCCCTCCCACTTATTACCTCTCCCACCTTCCCATGTCTGCCTCAGAATTCATATGTACCTAAGAGATATGATGCATAATACATAGATACATAGATATAGATTATATATAAAAATATATGTTTATGATCCTAGTTCCTGTTTTATCCTTTTCCCACCTCAAATAAATCTGGAAGGAACCTTGGTATGTTCTAGTACTTGTTTTCCGTGGGCTAAATAGAGAGTGAGAGTTCTTTGTCAGAAGTATGTCAACAGTATTTTAATAGTATTACATGGTGGCAGATGGTAGCTACCCTTATTGTGAGCACAGCATAATGTATAGACTTGTTGAATTGCTATGTTGTATCCCCGCAACTAATGTAATATCCTGTGTCAGCTATACTCAAATAAACATTTTTCCCTAAAAAGGTAAATAGGTGTTAGCATAATCTAATATCCTTTTCTTTATAATTTTAATAATGATGTTGCCAATTATTTTCTTTACCAAAAGGTAGAATCACTTCCCATTTTCATCAAAAATATTTTAAAGTATTCTTTACCATACAAAACCTACTGGAAATAGGCTTTATAGCTTACATTTTCCAGTTTAGTATGAAATGATATATTATTGTTACTTTTATTTACATTTGCCTATTAGTGAATTTCACTTTTCATATGTTTCATGGCCTTTACATTTATACTTCTGTCAATTGTTATATTTAATTTTCTTTCCTTTATTTGTTCTTTTTTATTTTTTTGCAAATTTGTAGTATCTCTTTATATCATGATAATAACACATTGCCATCTGCATAATAGAGGTTTTCCACCACACATGTTTGTCTACTGGCATTTTTATGGAAACTTTTGCTCTACAAAGGTCTACATTTTTCTATAACTCAATATGCAATTTTTTTCTTTAAGAAATACCTAGGTTTTAGGCCTTGATTAAAAAGAGAATTTCTTTGACTCCCTTTTGTACTCTGCTGGGTTTTATCTTGGCATTAACTCTTTTCATTTTGTTTTTAACATTCAACCACCTAAAATTTATTTTGAAATGAGGTCTAAGATTTGTGTGTGTATAGAGCCTTTATTTTTGTCTTCTATATAGACAGTCGACTGTGACAATACCATTCATTAAATAAGCCATTGATTTTTTATTAGATTATGCTAACACCTATTTCTATATTCTGATATTCACTTTTGTTCCAGTGATTTATTTTTCTAATTTCATGTTTCAGTAGTGATCAGTTAGCTTATGCTGAGTTTCAAACATCCCCCAAATGTCAATGTTTTAAACCAACAAATGTCTATTTTTGCTCATTATGCATGTTCAGTGCAGCTATTTTGAGATCCATGGTGAACTGGTCTCCAGTCACACACATCCTTCCACTGTCTTATAGCAAAGAGAAGAGAGATATGACCAGGCATTCACGGTGTCTCTTCCTGGAAAGGGCGCACTAAACATTATGCTAAATATATTTTATTGATCAAAGCAAAGCATATGGCTATATTCCTTGAGAAGTGATGAGGAAGGAAAAGGAGAATTAGAAAAGCTGTGAACCATCATGTTTATCCTTACATATATGTACCAGACTTATTTTATTTGTGTCATGGTACTGTGGATTGGTATCTTTCATCAGTTAAAAAAGAAACCCTGAATCTTTACCTCTTTTATTGAACCCATACTATCTTTACTCTCCTTCTGGAAATTCAAATAGATTATGGTCAATGTTCATAAATAGTACTCTATACACATTATTTATTATTTTATTTATTATTTATTACTTTATTTCTACCTCTTTGCCCTCTATGATGCATTTTAATTTATTTTGAAATATTATCCTACCAACTAATTTCTTCTGCTATGTGTATTTTTAAAACATATTTATTGAGTTTTAATTTCATTGTCAACATTTTTTGCTTGTAACATTTGCTTCTTTTACAAATCTGCTAAGTTGTCTTTATTCATTCCCAGATTTTTACCATTTTTTTTTAAGATTCTGTTTATTTATTCATGAGAGACCCACAGAGAGAGAGGCAGAGACATAGGTGAGAGAGAAGAAGGCTCTATGCAAGGAGCTTGATGCAGGACTTGATCCCAGAACCCCAGGATCATGCCCTGAGCTGAAGGCAGTTGCTCAACCACTGAGCCACCCAGGGGCCCCTAACATTTATTTTTTAAATTTAATTTGTATTTCTTTAACTAGAGTAAAATAGTTGCTGTATCATACATGTCTGACAATTCCCATGTGTAAACGGTTTTAAGTCTATTTTTTTCAATTCATTTTTCTTCTTATTTTTGGTTATAATGTCTTGATTCCTTGTGGGATTAGGTATTTTTGATTGTTAGGTGCTAGTTTTCCTTGAATAATCCTTTGTGGGGATTATTTAGGGCACAGGATGTAGATGTTATCATTTGAAAAACATTTGAATTTGTCTCTCCCTGGTGCCTATAAATATTTTAATTAAAAAAAAATTTATTTATTTATTCATAAGAGACACAGAGAGAAAGGAAGAGACATAGGCAGAGGGAGAAGCAGACTCTCTGTGGGGAGCCTGACACAGAACTCAATCCCAAGACCCTGGGATCATGACCTGAGCCAGAAGCAGACATTCAACCACTGAGCCACCCAGGTACCCTATAAACATTTTAAATTGAGGCCACTTTTCGTTAAATTGATGGCTATTGGTTTTGCAGACCAATCATATTATATACGTTGGGATGCAAGATGAACAAGTCCAGTTTTGCATTCAAAGAAAAACATGGTCTCGGTGAAGGGATAGAGAACTTGAGTGGAGAAAGAGAAAATATAAGAACTAAAATTCTATGCAGTGTGATAATTGAAATGAAAAATTCACTAGATAGATCCAACAGCAGATTGAAGACAACAGAGGAAACACTCAGTGAAGCTGAGGATGGATATGTTGATAGACATTAGCCAATCTGAAAAAAAAAAAAAAAAAAAAGAGAGAGAGAGAGAAATGAACAGAGTCTCAGAGTCCTGTGGTACCAGGTCAATGTGTCAATACAAATGTAACTGGGGTTTCAGAAAGAGAAGAGTGAGAAAAAGGAACAGAGGAAATATTTGAAGAAACAATCGTCAGAATTTTTCTACATTTAGTGAAAATGTTATACAGATACATGAACCTCAACAAACTAAGTAGGATAGAAACAAACAAAAATCACCTGGGAACATTGCAACTGAGCCATTGGAGGTTAAATATAAGGAGAAATTATGAAAACAAGAGAAAGCACTCCATAAAGAGGAGAAAAAGACATAATCTATCCTCAGTTCCTTTTAGAAAAAATAAAAGCCAGAAAATATTGGCAGAATGTATTTAAGCTGCTGAAAAAAAGCAATAACAAAATCCTTAAAAAATTTTTTTTGATTATAGTTGACACCCAATGTTACATTAGTTTCAGGTATACAACACAGTGATTCCCAGGCACCTGGATGGCTCAGTGGCTAAATGTTGCCTTCAGCTTAGGTCGTGATCCTGGGGTCCTGAGATTGAATCGATCCTGGGGTCCTGGGATTGAATCTCCCATCAGGCTCCCTGTGGGGAGTGCTTCTCACTCTGCTTTTGTCTCTGCCTTTCTCTGTGTATCTCATGAATAAATAAATACAATCATTAAAAAAAAAAAAACAGTGATTCCGCTTCTTCATATGTTATGCTGTGTTCATCATAAGTATAGCTGCCATCTGTCACCACAAAACACCATTAAAATACTGTTGCCTATATTCTCTCCATGCTGTGCTTTTTGCCCTCATGACTTATTCACACCATAACTGAAAGCCTATATCTTATCTCCCACCCCCTGCCTCCATTTTGCCCATCCCTTCCCTCACCTTCCCTCTGAGGATCAGCTTGTTCTCTGTATTTGTAAACCGGATTCTAGCTTGTTTGTTTATTCATTTGCTTATCTTTTTAGATTCCACAAGAGTCAAAACTCAAGGAAGAATTCTACCTGCAACTAATCTATCCTGAATAAAATGAAGAGGAAATATATTTTTGGTACCAGTGAAACAAAAATGGAAACTATTTGCCACCAGAAGACAAAAATCTTAAGAAATGCTAAGGAAGGTCCTCCAGGCCAAGGGAAATGACCCAAGATGACAAATCTAATCTACGAGGAGGAATGAAGAGTTGCATGAATGGTGAATATGTGAGTCAACATGAAAGATTATCACATACACACACACATATGGACACACACACACACGTATCGACACACACACACATGTTCACATGCTTTGAAGGTTAATCACAGCAATGGCCCTGGAGTTGACCTGAGCTGTTTTGTTGAAATAAGTAATGCACCTGCATAGCGCTGACACCTAGTGAAGGCATTAAAGGTATTGATTAATTAAAATGCTATTTTTGTGATGAGGGATCCAGGGGGAGTTCAGGGTGGTTTGTGCAATAGAGTTGATGATTTGTGCTGGGTCAGGTGAGAAACCCAGCAGGCTCTGCCCTGGGGGATGGTTTTATTATTTATTTATTTATTTATTTATTTATTTATTTATTTATTTATTTAAGATTTTATTTATTTATTCATGAGAGACATAGAGAGAGAGGCAGATAAACAGGCAGAGGAAGAAACAGGCTCCATGCAGGGAGCCTGACATGGGACTCAATTCCGGGTCCCCCAGGATCCTGTCTTGGGCTGAAGGCGGCGCTAAACCACTGAGCCACCAGGACTGCCCTGGAGAGTGGTTTTATATCAAGCTGGCCACAGTCCATGTGAAGAGTCAGGTATAAGATGCCCTGGTTGAGAATCTATTTTGAGGTATTCCATGCACATGGTAGTGACTCTGGATTTGAAAAGAAAGCACATCCAGTTTGTGAGGCCCTGAAGAGAGAGGACTACCAGGGTTGATGTTGGTCTCTGTGGGACCTGTTCAATGAGGCAACCTACAGATATCCTCACCTTCACGTATTTGTTACTTGTATCCTTTTCCTGAAGGAAAGGATTCATCAGTGTTGCCATCTGGAGTCCCATGAGTCTCCTTAGGAAAAATCAAACCATGTGAATGAAGCCACTAGTGTTTGATCTATTTCATTAAAAGATAAAATGGCTGTTTAAAGCAAAAATGATAACTTTTTTTGTTCAGTTTATGATGTATGTAGATAAATAGGACAATAAACCCTACAGATGAGAGTGTTACAAACATACTGAGCAGAAGTCTCCTATTTTACCTGAAGTAATTGAAAAATACTGTTAAGACTACTATCATAGATTAAAGATGCATATTGTAATCACTAAAGAAACTACTAAAAAGTAATTCAAATAAATAAAACAAAAAATTCAATAGTAGGAATAAAATGGGATCCCCAAAATACTTAATTAACAAAAAATGATGGGGGCAAGGGGGAGCAAAAATGAAGCCAAACAGAAAAGTAGTAAACAATTAGGAAAATGGCATACTTACACCCAACTGTATCAGTAACAGGTTTATATATAACTAGATGGAAGATTCTAATCAAGACAAAGATTTGCAGACTGGATTTGAAGAGTGCCAACTCTAGTCTGTCTACAAGAAACATCTAAAACGGCATAAATACTTTTAAAATACATTAGAATTAATATGCCCTGAAAATAAACAGCATCAGAAAGGAGGAAAGGCTATAAAAAGCTCGTAATGATCAATAGGCCAATACATCAGGAAACTATAACCATCACATACGTACATATAAAACTGTTCTAGGGGATCCCCGGGTGGCTCAGCGGTTTAGCACCTGCCTTTGGCCTAGGGCATGATCCTGGAGACCCGTGATCAATTCTTACGTTGGGCTCCCTGCATGGAGCCTGCTTCTCCCTCTGCCTGTGTCTCTGCCTCTCTCTCTCTCTCTCTCTCTCTCTCTCTCTCTGTCTGTCTCTTGTGAATAAATAAATAAAATTTTAAAAGAATTGTTCTAGCTAAAACTGATAGGATTTAAGGGGGAAATAGACAAACCCACACACAAATTTGGAGATACTAACAAACATAGTCGGCAATATTAATTCATCTTTCTTTGTAACTTACTAGATAATCAGTGAAAAATAATTCTGAATAAAGTAGATCTGAAGAACCCCCCCTTAGCCTAGTTGACATTTCTGTCAGGTAAGGTACATCCAACAATTGTGGAATGCATTCATTTCATTTAAAGCCTATAGGTGTATAGACAATATCTAGACATGTTACTGTGTCTCTTCTCACTGTTTACTCTGCTGGGTTCATACACTATTGTTTCTTTGGCTTCATTGTTTATTTTTCCTTTCTTTTTGATATAGTCTTCTTTTTTAAAAGTTTTATTTATTTATTTGTTTGAGAGAGAAAGAGAGCACTAGAGCAGAGAGGGGACAGAGGCAGAGGGAGAAGCAAGCTCTTTGCTAAGCAGAGAGTTCAATGTGGGGCTTGATCCCAGGACCCTGGGATCATAATCTGAGCTCAAGACAGATACTTAACTGACTAAACCACCCAGGTGCCCCTAACCGAGTCTTTTCTCACACAATTTTCTGAGAGCAATATACTCAGAATGTTTGCATAGCCCTTATTTAGGTTTTTCTTTTTCTTTTTATCCTGACAATTATAAATGTGGTATTTGAGCATCTCTCTCTCTCTCTTTTTTTCCCCCTCTTTGTTTCCAGCTTTGATTTTTTATCTGGTAGGATACTGGATTTTCAGTTGAAAAAAAATTTAAGATATTCCCCCAATATCCTCTGAATTATCCCCAAATCATGCCTTGATTTGATCCTTAACTCTTTGTGTCAATCCTCTCTGCAGATGGTGAGCTATTCTATTTTTCAGGCTCAGCTAGCTCACTCTTTGTATACATTTTCCTGCCTTACTATCATTTAATTAATTAATTAGTATGAAGAATCAAATGATTATTATTGAGAATAAGTTCTTGATCTGTCTATACTCTCTTTCTGAAGCTTGTCTTATGAATATTTTCATTATTGTACTTTACCCTCCAACTTTTTTTTTTACCTTACCTTCCGATTTTCTAATGTTTCCCTCAATATGTCCATTTTTTTTTACATTTATGCTCTATGGGTTTGAAATTTCTTGAACTTGATTTTGCGAACCACAATCTCAATGGTGACCATGTTTTTCTTCAATGCACCTATTATGTTTTATAGGAGAAGACCTCATGCTTCTTCTTCAGACCCCGAAAGATGAGTAGATATTTGTGTGTTACATGTCAACCTTAATGTTCTCTCTCTCTCTCATAATTTTGTGGGGCTCATCTGTGTCCCCTGGCAGATCAATATCCTGTTTTTCTGCAAGTTCTCCCTCTCTCTAGCTATTTGGCTGCTCAGCCTACCCTGGATAGTTGTGCTGTTCATTTGCTTGTTTTATAGGAAGCTCTCTCCTGCTCTCTCTGTAACTATGGCATACAGTTGAAAGGATATCAGTTGCCTGCTGAAGATTCAGAGGAGATTTTTGCTTTCTGTCCCCTATCTTTCCTGCATAGATGACTCAACCCCATTATTGAGCTCCCTCCATCCAGTCGGAAATCCGTAATTGTTACATGATGGAGGAGTGACTTTGTTCTAAGGCCATGTCTTTATGATGCCTTTGAGTCTCTTTCCCAGGGCCATGACATTGTTTCCCAATGTTTACTGAAGGGGAGGAAAGCCTGCAGGGCATGCTTGTTCTCTTTGCAGAAACCCCCATGAATCCGCCCCTCCTCACTTGGGTCAGCTTGCGCTGCAGCTCTCTGTTTAGGAATGACCCTGTCCATGTTGTATTCCCAGCAGAACTATTTCTCCAACCGATGTGCTCCAGAACTGCGAGATCGCAATTGCCTTTCCTCCAGCCCTTTTGGACACTAGGTCATCTTGAAATTGAGGTTAAAATAGATTTGTGAAGAATTCAGAACAAAGAGGGATAACCTCAGCAACTCTGTGCTATAGGGAATTCTTTAGAATCTTGTGACTTTTCAAAGCACACGTGAAAAACTTTTTTTTTTTTTTTTTTTTTTTTTTTTTTTATTGGAAGCAGGAAGAAAATGAAAGAGCAATGGAGGAGCTTTTCTAGAAGTTGACCAGACATGACTTCCCAGGATGGGAAGACCAGGAACATGGACAAATTACAGCAGTAATTACGTGAGACTGGGCAGGTAATAGCACTGAGAAACATAATTACAGTTTTTCAGGAAAAAGTGCCAGGACAACTTTGAGATCATACAAATTACAGAGCGAGAATCATTGTATTGTGAGCCTAATAAGAATCATCAGTAACAAAGATATTGAAAGAAATTTTAATATATATTTTTTGGTTTCAGAATTGATGACATATGCTCAAGTAATACACTAAGTCAGATAGCATTTCCTACAAATAACTCGACAAGCTTTGCCAGTTAATTATACTATTCAACTAGAAATAGTGAAAAAAATATTGTATTCCATGTAAGATGTGAAGATGACTTGAGACAATTTACCTATTATAATAAATATTCTAATCAAGTTTTTCCTCCAGAATAAAACCAAAATGTAATGCATTGAAAAGAAATCATCTTTATTCAAATTTTAATTTGTACCACCAGCTACTGAAGCCTTTGTATAGAAACACCATACATATAGATTCATAAGAGAGAAAGCAAAAAAAAATTTAAAAAGTCTACATTGTTGCTGATTTTCTTGCAAAAAAATTTCGAGGGAAATGCCAAGTTGACACCAATGTGAAAAGAATTATAGCAGGTGTAATACATGGCCATTTAAATAAATGGTATTGATCTCCACTTATCATAAACTGAAAAGCCCAAGAATCATTGACATTCTCGCTATTGGCTTTTTTCTCTCAAAATCTGTTCTAGAAGATAGCAATTTGTTATGACAACCTGTTCTATTCATTAGGACTAGAAAGAATCAGGCATTTGTCAATATGCGTTCTGAGCAATGTATTCAGTGCAAACAGCATACTGTGGCTGAAAATTAGTCTGTAAAACCAGCTACTTGATACATTAGGTACAATGCAGCATTTATACCTTTTCTGTAGAAATGGCAAAATGCAAGAAGAAATTTTGCTTTTTTTACTGAATGCATGTATATATCCATTTTCTTCAATACAGTAAACGTTGGGTTGTGCTTTGGAACAGAACATGTAAATGGCAGTAAGACACATACACATAAATTCAAACAATCTTATCTTAGGTATAATGGGTTGCTGAGTTTTATCTAGATAAAAGTTCTATGGGTCCAAATAGTCTCTGTTATTCTGTAATGACAAACAATCTCAGTGAATTACCCATGAAAAAGAGAGTATTCTCTCACACATATCATGTGCTTTGGGTCTGTAACTCACCAGGGCAGCTGCGCCATGTGTTGGCTTGATATTCTGGGCGGCATGGATCAGGGCTTACTGGTAGACATCTCCAAAGTGGTACATGTTTCTGAGCTCACAGCACCATAGGAAGAGCCACCTGGAAAGGGAGCACCAGCTAGGAGGCATGTGACTGCTATGTTTGCAAGTGGCTCAGAGTGGCTCATGTCACTTCTCACCACCAGGGCAAGTCACGTGTTCCTGCCTTTAAGGGGATGAAGGAAATAAGAAGATGCATGTGTTGAGGAGAACTGGACATTGTTGAACAATGATTGTCTACTTTCTTTGCTGCTCTGCTGAATTCTTCTGTCTTCCAAGTTCACCAATAACCATGTTCCCATTATACAGATAGTGAAACCTTAATATCACAGTAGGCATGCAGTCAGGACTCAAACCCACTTCCTTTTCTGATTCCAGAGCTTACTTCCCATGCCATTGTTTAGCGTTATGATTTGCTTCCATTTGCCAATTACTGGCTGAGTTCTTTTATTTTAAAATCTACTATCTTAAAGTGTTTATGAAATGATATTAGAGGTCACCTGGGTGCTCAGTGGTTAAGCGTCTGCCTTCGGCTCAAGTCGTGATCCCAGGGTCGTGGGATCAAGTCCTGCATCGGGCTTCCTGCGGGGAGCCTGCTTTTCCCTCTGCCTGTGTCTCTGCCTCTCTCTCCATGTCTCTCATGAATAAATAAATAAAATCTTTTTAAAAAAGGAAATGATATTAGAAAATGAAGAGTGGGAAAGAACGGCATTGAAGCTGGTCTGTAACCCATCCTTTCTAGGGAGAACACCCAGGGTTGAGAGGGAAAAAGAGAAAAAAAGGGAAAAAAATGATTAGAAGATCTCCTTTTACACCTGCTAATATGAATTCCGATAGTACTTACTGGTGGAAGATAATGAGGAGTCCTTATCTCCAGAATGCCTTTAGCAGGTTCTATCTGCAATGTTTGTATCTCTTATATTAAACCAAGTTTATGTATTATGGTTTATTGAATTATGGGGCATGACCACGTATAATATCCACAATAGTATATATTTATAAAGGTATAAAATGGAGACATTTTATGCCCCAGATATCTCCCTTTGAGTGGGTGGTATCTAATCTAATGTTAGTTAGAGATCTCACATGTTCAGTCCGGTAGAGGCTGTCCCAATGCAGCAAGGAATGACCTGGTACCCTCAGGCAGACTCGATGCTTCAGTGTGTCTCAACACTGTCTCTGTTTTCTGATTTATAGGAAAGTCTGATACTTTGAATCTCCAATTCTTTAGGAAAGATTTGGCCATCCCAAACTTTGTGCTGTCTGATATCTAACCAATTTATCACCTGTCTGATTTATATTATTAATACATAAGAATACAGTTTGGTTTCTGAGGTAGAATTCAGTGATTCATCACTTAAATACAATGCCCAGTGCTGATCACAACACGTGCTTTCTTTAATACCCAACCCCTATCTAGCCCATCCCCTCCTGCCTCCCTGTATCAACTCTCAGTTTGTTTTCTATCTTTAAGAATGTCTTATGGTTTGTTTCCCTCTCTGTTTTTCCCCCTTGCTAGATGTTCATCTGCTTTGTTTCTTAAATTCCACACGAGTGAGATTATACAATATTTGTCTTTCTCTGACTTTTTTTGCTTACCACAATACCCTCTAGCTCCATTCACATTGTTGCAAATGGCAGGATTTCATCCTTTCTGATCACTGAGTAGTATTCCATTATATATATGCCACATATATATCCATTCGTCTGTCAATGGACATCTGGGATCTTCCCAAATCTTGGCTATTGTTGATAACGCTGCCTTAAACATTGGAGTGCATGTGCCCCTTCAAATCCGTATTTTTGTATCCTTTGGATAAATACCTAGTAGTGCAATTCCTGGGTCATAAGGTAGGTCTATTTTTAACTTTTTGAAGAATTTCCACACCTTTTCAGAGTGACTGCACCAGTGTGCATTCCCACCAATAATGTAAGATGGTTCCCTTTTTCCTCATCCTTGTCAACACTGTTGTTTCTTGTATTGTTGTTTTTGGACATTCTGACAGGTGTGAGGTGGTGTCTTACCATAGTTTTGATTAGTATTTTCCTGATGATCCGTGCTATGGAACATCTTTTCATGTGTCTGTTAGCTATCTTGGTGTCTTCTTTGGAAAAGTGTCTATTTGGGTCTTCTGTCCATTTTTAATTGGATTATCTGTTTTGGGGGGTGTTGAGTTCAACAAGTTCTTTACAGATTTTGGGTACTAACCCTTCGTTGGCTCTGTCATTTGCAAATATCTTTTCCCATTCTGTAGGTCATCTGCCAGTTGATTGTTTCCTTCACTGTACAGAAACTGTTTCTCTTGATGAAGTCCCAATAGTCCACTTTTGATTTTGTTTCTCTTGCCTCGAGCAACGAGTTTAGTAAGAAGTTGCTATGGCTAAGGTCAAAGAGGTTGCTTTCTGTTTTCTCCACAAGGACTTTGATGGTTTCCTGTCTCACATTTAGGTCTTCCATCCATTTTGAATTTTTTTTTGTTTGTGTATTGTGTAAGAAGGTGATCCACTTTTATTCTTCTGCATGTTGCTGTCCACTTTTCTCAACATCATTTGTCGGATAGACCTTTTTCCTTTGGACATTCTTTCCTACTTTGTCAAAGATGAGTTGACCATAGAGTTGAGGGCCCATTTCCGAGTTCTTTATTCTGTTCCATTGATGTTCCAGATGTTCATTGATGTTCCATTCATGTGTCTGTTTTTGTCCCAGTACCCTACTGTCTTAATGGCTGCAGCTTTGTGATACAGTTTGAAATGCAGAATTGTGATGCCTCCCGTTTTGTTTTTCTTTTTCAACATTCCTCTGGTTTGTGCATATTGAGCCACCCTCGCAGCCTAGGAATAAATCCCACTTGATCATGGTGAATAATCCTTTTACTGTACTGTTGGATTTGATTTGCTAATATCTTGTTGAGAATTTTTGCATCCGTGATCATTAGGGACATTGGCGTGTAATTCGCCTTTTTAGTGTGGTCTTTGTCTGGTTTTAGAATCAAGGTAATGTTGACTTTGTAGAATGAGTTTGGAAGTCTTCTTTCCATTTCTATGTTTTTGGAACAGTCTAAGAAAAATAGGTATCAGATCTTCTTTAAATGTCTGGTAGAATTTCTCCGGGAGGCCATCTGGCCCGTGGCTTTTGTTTGTTGGGAGATCTTTGATTAATGATTCAATTTCTTTGCTGGTCATAGGGTCTGCTCAAAATTTCTATTTCTTCCTGTTTCAGGTTTGGTAATTTATATGTTTATATGTTTCTAGGAATTTTTCCATTTTTTCCAGACTGCCCAGTTTATTTACATATAGTTTTCCATAGTATTCTCTTCTAGTTTTTTGTATTTCTGTGATAGTGGCTGTGATCTCCCTTTTCATTCGTGATTTTATCTCTTTGGGTCCTTTCTCTTTTCCTTTTGATAACTCTGGCTAGGGCTTTATCAATTTTATTAATTCTTTCAAAGAACCAGGGTTTACCTTCGTTAATCTGTTCTACTGAGTTTTGTTGTTGTTATTGTTTGCTTGTTTGTTTCTATATCATTTATTTCTACTCTAATCTTTATTATTCCCTTTCTTCTGCTGGCTTAAAGCTTATTTGCTGTTTCTTTTCTAGCTCCTTTAGGTGTAAGATTAGGTTGTGTTTTTGAGATTTTTCTTGCTTTTTGGATAAGGCTTGTATTGCAATATACTTCCTTCTTAGCATTACCTTTTTATATCCCAAAGGTTTTTGGGCTGCTGTGTTTTCATTTTCATTTGGCTCCATGTATTTAAAACATAACCATTTGAAAATAAAATAAAATAAAATAAAATAAAATAAAATAAAAATAAAATTTTTCATCTTTAATTTCCTGGTTAACCCATTCATTCTTTAGTGGGTTGTTTAACTGTGGTCTTCCCATATTTTTTCTTGTGGTTGACTTCAAGTTTCTTAGTGTTGTGATCTGAAAATACCCATGGTATGATCTTGATCTTTTTATACTTGTTGCGGGCTGATTTTTTTGTACTTGTGATCCCATATGTGATCTATTCTGGAGAATGTTCCATAGGATTGTGTTCTTGTTTTGGAGCTACCTAAAGGTAAAAACCAAGCTTTTTTGGATTTCTGAACAGGGAGACCAGGAACCTGCAGGCTGCCTCCATGGAGGACTCAGATGCCCTTTGAGGGATATGAGGAGTTCTGTAAGCTGAGTGATTGAACATTTTGAGTCAGAGGAATTGCCTATGTTCTAGGTCAAGGCAACACATCTTTCAAAATATCACTTTTATTTCTGGTAAGTGGGTGTAATAAAACCAGCCTCACAGAGTTCAGGTTTTTGGAACCTGAAAAAAAAATCTCCTGACTTTGTGTTGTCTTCCTGACCCTTTCCAGGTAACAATGTGTCAAGTCTGTGCATGACATTGATTCTATTTGTGTGTTGGACACAACTGATTAAATGAGTTCTAAACAACAGGCCTAGCACTATCTCCACACCCAGGGCAAGTGGAACCTGAGTTTGGCTATGATGTTGGTGCAGGGCTTACCTAGCTAGCCAGCCCCCAAATTCTCCTGTGCTGCTCCCTCTTGGCTGAGGGTCTATTTGTCTTGCCCTTCTAGGTTCACTGCACCTAGAACATCTTAAAAAGTGTCATGGGCTTCAACACCCACTTTCCAGCACTTTCTCTTCCTGTGTCTTCCTCCAGCTATTTTGCATTCTCTTCCTTTTTAAAGCTCTGCCAAGTAAAATGTACAAAAAGAGTTTTATAGTTCTTTGTAACCCAATGGACAAAGTAAAAAGTCTGGTTACCAATCCTCTGGATAAAGACAAGCAGTTCTTAAAAACAAGTCTGACTTCCTCTCCCTATAAAAAAGAGCACTACTATGCTTGATCCTTCTCCTTCCCACAGACTGTGTGCTAGGAAAGAAATAATAAATCTACGTTTAATTCATAACTTCTACTATTATTACCTAGATCTTTGAGAGGATGCCATTCTACACGCATGCAAACAACAATTCTCTTATACTTCTCAAAATGATTGCAAACTACTCGCAGGCAGAGGTGACATTTGTACAGTTTTTTTTTTTTTTTTTTTTTTTTTTTTTTTACCAAAAGCTGCATGCAGGCCTTGAACATGATAAATAATGTCTATGGATTCCTACTAGGGTACAGAGAAAGCTTCCCTTAGTTGAATAACATGCACTTTATATGCAAACTTTATAGCAAGTAGTTTTCTGTGGAGCCAAGACCTGGAATATATCAAAAGTTATGTCAGAACATAATTTTTCCATGGTCACATACTTTGTGGGGGTGGCATATCTGTAGTTAAAGTTATAATTTAGCTATAGCTGTAATACTAATAGCACATTAAAGTGCTGGCAGGGCTGCATGAGACAAACTTTTTCAATTTTAACCTATTTCCCAAACTTACTTGAATCTGGACTATTGTCTGTTTAGATCAGGGCCAGTGAATGTTTTGCTTGTAGGCTCAGATAATAAATGTTTTAGGTTTTACTGGCAAAAAATTTAGAGTATTGTGTAGGTGTTTATATAACCATTTAAAATATAACCATTTGAAAATAAAATAAAAAAAGATAAAATATAACCATTTGAAATGTAAAAGACCATTTTTCACTCATGGGCCATTAAAAGAGGAAGTCAGACAAACCTGTTGAGCAGATTCACCAATCTTCAGTGTAGAGACTTCATTGACTTAGTGTAGCAGAGTTTTGGACACCCACAGTAACATAAGTGCTAAATGTACTTTCAATTATGAAACTTGACTATTTAACTCAAAACTTGCTGAAGTGTCAGGAAAATTCTTGCACACATATTTGATCCCAATTTTTATGGCCATTAATTCCACTTGGAAAAAGACACAAATATTTCTCTGCTTTCTTAAAAATCACACGATGTTTTTCAAATTGTAAAAGAATCACATACCAAGTAACAAGAAAGAGAACAATCCCATAACTCAGAGATAAATATTCTTAACAACGTGTTATATTTCTTCCAAAGCTTCCTAATGCATATTTTAAATGGTAATATTGATTCTTTTGAAGCTGCACACAATCCAGGTACTTGAGGATCGCAACGTTCGCGATAAAGAATATGTAAGTATAGCTCGGAGGCGCACTGTCATTATACTAGTGTGGGCTGACCATAAAACACACTGGTGATTGACTTTCCATTTTAATGGATTTTTTCACAAGTTTTAAAATACTTTTCCCCTAAATTTCTGTTAATCAAATGAGATGTGGGCCAGATTGAGCAGATACCACTGTCCAGGGCCGAATTTCCTTTTATGTACATGGTGGTATTGTTAAATCAAATTCCCTCAACTCATGGTGTCATAGCTTGTGCTCTGTGTGAGCTGAAACACTCTGCCAGCACAAAGGTAAAGCAGCTGGTCATCCTGCTATGCTAATGCTTGCAGCGCTGGGAGCAGCCTCTTCTAGTGTCTTTTCATGAGCTAAAGCTGAATCAAACAAATAATAGAGTTCACTGCCATAGAGACATGTTGCTAAGATCTTCTGCATTTCAGTGTAATTTGCATTTTATTAAATGCAGTTTGTTTTATCAGAGCTTATCACCCATTAATTCACAGTGAGGTTCTGTACCCACAGAAATTCCTTTTGAAAACTTTTATGGATATGTTATAAAAGTTGCAAATAGACACCATGCTTCTCAGATTCAGAATCCATCAGTACTTCAGTGACTGCTGATTACAGCAAAGGCTGCCCTTCTGGGCTGCTTGATGGGACAGGGTTGGCTGGTGAGTCTTCCATCCGTTGGTCTAAAAATGGATGATTTCAAAGCTCTCTACATAAATTTCCCTGAGTGTTCAAAAATGAAGGAATACTGCCAAGGGAAGAGAGGCCAAATCCTGCCAAGAAGCAAAAAGCAGACAACACTGCCAACAATTTATTAAGCACAAATAACAAAGAAATATGGCTCATGTTGCTCTGTCCTGCCAGCTATGAGCCACTTCCCAATTTCTGTTAAGTTCTAATGTTGACAGAGAAGCAGTAACGCACACAGGAGATTGGAAAGGCCCTATTCACCAGTCCTCATTTCAATCAAACAAAGTGAAAGGTAAGCAGGTCTGACAGAAAACAGTCGACGAGAAGAATTCCAGTTAACAGAAAGGAAGGGCAGACAGGAAAAAACAGAAGGAATCTTCAGTGGAGGATGGATGCATCTAGTGATTATTTCTATCACTAGATTTCCTAACACTGACAGGCTAGAATCTGCTGCTCGGGGAGAGAGGGTGCTATACAAGGACACTGTACAGTTTGAGTCTTAAGAAGAACAGGGCTATCTCCTCTAAATGGAATGAGCCTAAGATGAAGTGATTCCAGGAAGGATGTGCCAGCCCCAGCATCCCACAGCAAGGGGACATCCCCAGTGCCTCCCGAGCCTGCTTGAGCACTGTCCACCGGAAGGATATAAGCAAAGCAACATTGTTCAGGCTCCAATTCACTTGCAGCTTTCATGCAGAGCTCATGCTGAAGCCAAATGACACTGTTTCTGTCAAAAAGGGACTGAACAGCTAGAAGGCACAGAGGTGGCCTTATGTGCTTCTAAAAGGTGGGCTAATGACTTAAAGCAGCAGGTTGTAGTGTCTCTGTTTCCTTGAGATAGCAACAATAGTGTGGAAACATTCTCTTCCCTTGGATGGGCAGAGATGGGAGGGGTAGGCTAAAATGGTCATAGTGGTCCTGGGTGTGCATCATGCATGTTTTACAGTGAGATTGGAACCCAGGTCCTGATTTCTGTGTCCTGACCCAATGTATATGATATTTTGGTGATTTGAACTAGATTAGCTAAAATGATCATTTCACAGAGAAAACTTTAAATTACAGGCTTGAATTGAAGTTGGTTAAGATTTCGTGCGTCATCTACCATTTTACCTGTGCAATTTGTAACTTCCTTCAAGTCATTTTCTTCTTTCAATCTTCTTGAATATTATGAACAAAATTTTTGTGTTTCTCCCAAATTCCTAAGTTGAAATATAATCCCCAGTGTGATGGTCTTAGCAGATGGGCTCTTTGCAAGATGATTAGGTCGTGAGGCTGGAGTCCTTTTGAATGGATTCATGCTCTAGTAAAAGACACTCAGAGAGTTCCTTGGCCCAGTTTGTCATGTCAGGTCACAAACTGAAGACAGCCTTCGAGGAATCAGGAAGCATGCTTTCACCAGACTCTGAATCTGCTAGTGCCTTGATCTCAGACATCTGAGTACATGGAAGTAAACAAGAAGATACTGAGGACAACACTGAGGATGTGTGAGAAGGAGCCAGACTTGATTAGTGGACAGGAGATGCTCCAGGGCTCTGGGCAGTGATAGTGCCATCCCCAGCCTAGGCTCATCAATCTAAGTCAGAGGTGGAGTTTGTCTATATGATGCCAGCCTATGATTTCCTGACTTCCAACTCTGTCCCTCTTAAATGTCCCTGCCAACATCCCTGTCCATCCTCTGAGCACCGGAGCCCAGCTTCTCCATCATGTGTTCTTGGTGCTGGCTCCCCCGAAGTTGAGACCAGGGATTCCCCAGGTGATAAGACCCTTCAGTCTGTTTGTGTCCCATCAGTCCCACACACAAATTGTCACTCGGGTGGTGATTGGCCATACAAGTGACTATTTCATTCAAAACTTCTCTTCCTTACATTTACTCATCTTTACTAATATTGCACTGTATGTTAAATAACTGGAATTTAAATAAAAATTTAAAAAATAGAAGAGTTTTACTCTTTAGTTTTATTGCTAAGAACATGGTGATCATGAAACATGCAGCATGATTGATACCACTGACAAATACAGACATTTCTTGCACCTCAAAACACTATCTCTAAGGTACTAAATTATAAAAATGATATATGAGATACAACAATATTATAACAGGTTGAAAATATATATACAAAGTATATTTTCTTTTTGAAAATATATACATGAAGCATTTTAAGATGAGGTCAATTTAACAAGATAGCTATAATAAATATAAATGACATATGTTATATGGGATTGTTCTTAATTCTCAAAACTTTGGTGATTTTAGCTAGATAATATTTCAAGTGTAAGCAAGATAGTTTCAAATACTTTTTGTTTTCAAAATGTAACAAGTGGTCATAAAATATTATTTACTGAAGCGTATATGTATAAAATACAGGATAAAGTATTGGTAGTCTTCATTTATAAAAGTTGCTTGCAAATTAATCAATAAATAAAACCACAAGAAAACTTGAACATGTAGCTCATAGAAAAAGAAATATAGATAACCAGTGAACTTAGAAAGATCTTCCATTACAGAGATAATCAAAGATGTGTCATCTAAAAACAATGAGATTATTAGTATGTTAGCATGGAAAGATGCTTTGAGACAGTGATGTGGTAAAGCAATATGTACAGTGTGGTGATGCACCAAATAAATCCGGCCCTGCAATTACTCTTTAAAAAATATTTCCTTGGGAAAATATAAATTATGTATGCAAAGATGCCAATACCAGGGATGTTTACTACAGACTGAAATAGTTAGGAAATAAAAAGAGCCTCTGCATCCAGTCATGGCACTTTAAAACATAAGGAAGCTACTGAAAATGTTATAGAAGAATATGATATGAAAACATATTAATAATATACCCCATGTGATAAAGTGTTTCCAAGCTCTGAAATTGACTTTATTATTTATAAAATTTAAAAGTTATTAAATATTCCACTTATTTTAGAACTTCATAAAAATCTAGTAAATCCTAAAAAATACCATTTTTATTAATGAGTTCAGTGTTGCATGTAAAGTGCCTCCATAGAAAAATCAAAGAAAAGTAGCTAATAATAGTAATATTTAAAATAAAAATTTGATCACTTTTTTTGAAAGATTTTATTTATTTGAGAGACAGAAATAGTGACAGAGCGTGCAAGTGAGACGGAGAGGGAGAAGCAGGCTCCCCGCTGAACAGGGAGCCTGACACAGGGCTCAATCCCAGGACCTCAGAATCATGATCTGAGCTGAAGGCAGATGCTTAACTGACTGAGCCACCCAGGTGCCCCAGTCAACACTTTTTTATGTAAGTTATTTGTCACATATTTAGGGAAAGAATAAGATTATCTTCATGGAGAAGTCTTGTATGCTTTCGAATGTTATTTCTTGCTGGATACGTTTCTCAAATTTACAAATGTAGCTACTCAAAATATTACATACTTTTAATGCTTTCAGCATTTATTTGACTGGTGCCTACTGGGATACTCCCCAGTTCATTGAAAAAAATCCCACAACAATGATCAGTTTATTCATTCAGACTTTAATTTGTTCCTTTCTTTATGTTGTGTAGAATTACTATGGTATGGAGAAGTAGAATCCATATGGAGTATACATGTTATGTTTTGTATATTTGAATATTAACAGAATAAATGGCTATACTCAACAAGAATGAAATATAAATATTGATAACTATTTTAGTAAATAAAAATGTTAACATATGAAGGAGTGAAATTAGACATGTTACATATGTAAGAAACAGAGAGAATGTGAGGAGAAACCGATATAAATTTAATATAAACATCTTTAAATATGAATGAAATAATAATAAATAATACATTAATAATAATATTTTTAAAGAAATATTTCCATCATGCAAGAATGTAAAATAAATAGAGTGAAAATTCTGTTTGGTTTGTGTTATTTGATCCAGCAAAATGAGGCTTAGACTAAGGGACTAAACCAGAATCATACAGCAAGTGGAAGGGTTGTTAGTTTTGGTTACATTGCAAATTCATCTGTTATTTTAGCATTGTGCTGAGAATGCAGAAAGCACTCAACAAATATTTGTTGGAAGTGTAAATAAATGTTTGCTAATTTTAGTTTGCCCTTATTTGCCTTTTTGGAGTTGTTGCAAATCTATTTATTTGCTCCCGGTCCTGGGAAGGCCTGAGGAACAAAAGCATTAATGAAGAAACTCTTTAAGGCTGAATGCTATATATTTCCTTTCTCATTTCTCCCCCTGTCCCTAGGAAACCAAAATATTAATTATAAATATCCTCAATTTATATCTTTTTGGTTCCTAAAGATAGAATTGTGACTCTTGCTTGTGAATCATGATTTAGAATATTAATAAAATTCTCATATCTCTTTCCAAAATCATAAAAAAATGCCTCAGAAATGGTAATTTCTTCCCTGAGTAACTTTATATATTTAAATGAAAGTACCCCCAAGATTCTATAAATAATATACATACTTAAATTACATGAAAAGCGGTTGAAAAACTATTGATGCTTTCATTATTAGTTTTCAGAAAGAATCTTAATATTTGCAAAATAGAGAACTCAGCAAATATCAACAAAGCTCAATCTACATTTTGAGAAGTTCTAACATTTCCTCAAATTGAAAGATAATTTTGGGACTGTAAAATGAGAATAAATATGCATAAAATATAGCATGCAAAATATTCCTACTAGACCCAAGATCCCAAGGGCTAACAATTAATAGTTTGATTTAGAAAGAACTTTGGTTCTGATAACTATTGCTTTGAAACATCACCAGCGTCTGTAATGTGCACATGATTTGTTGTTTTAAGGCATACATATAGAATACAGAATAGAAGCATACTAGTCTATAATAGATTAAGTTGATTGGCTTTGCTGGCAGATGTGACACAACATCACTGCTCATTATATAGTTCGCTTAATTGGTTTTCTCCTGGAATACATACACAATGTTCTCTTAATCTGCTCCACACCAGGTACTTAAAATCAAATCCTTTGAATTATTGTCTAATTGTCAGTATTTTTAATATAGTGGCTATATTCTGGGATTCGTTTATGATAAAACACTTGTTTGTCCTTTGCATGGAGATTCATGCATGACAACAAAGGTCGTTTCTGCCATTTTCAAGCATTAACTTCTTGTTAAAGTGAGAATTCACTGATTTTGAAAATCAAAAGGTACAACAGGGTACAGCGTTTAATGAGAATATTCTTCTCTTTGGGGAATCATTTTTGTTGTCATGTTATATATGGCAGAAAGGTCAAATGATGGATTTGAGTAAGTATTACAAATCTCAGTGATTTATGAAGGGGATATCTGCAAAACACAAGCAGTCAGACCTCAGTGAGATTTATTTTAGTTGCTTTGAGAAAACAATGATCAAAATCTCTGTTTAAAATGGCTTTAATGTTTCTGTTCTGTAACTAGAAAATTAATAAACAGTGTTTGCAAAAAGACTTTGAGCTGCGATTTTTGTGATTATGGTTTAAATTGTAAGAAAAATCTAGGCTAGGGAAGAACAAGTTAATATTGTGTTTGAAAAGCAGCAATTCCTGAAACAGCCTCTCCCTAGTTCTCATTAAAAGATGAATGAAGACACAAAATAAAATGAGAACTCAGAATGCTGTGAATATAGACCAAATAAGTTGTACTCAGAATCTAGGAGGAACTTCCTGCAACCTGAATAAAGCTGGGTTACCTTGTAACTTTTCTCAAAATGGTACTGTGTTCCAAAATCAAACTAACAAACAAAAAAACCAGCTGGATACACAGTAAAATAATCAGATAGCAACTTAAATGTTTATGGCCACCCTACAAAGAAGTGCCAAAACAAAATTACAATTCATGACACTCAGCAGAAAGACCTAAAATCATTTTTATTCACCTGAATCTCTCTGAATTCTCCTAAAAATTGTTCATGAGTCTCTCCCATACATCTTTCTTCCTCAGAAAACCTGCAGTCCACTCAGCTCAGGAAAACCTATACTCTCAGTTCTGCCTTCCATACATGGTCTATCCAATCGCTATTAGATGTAAGACTATTTCAGGGCCTTTTTTACTGTAAAGCAGTCTAACCTCTCTTGTTCTTTTAAAGTTTGTGCCCTACTAACCCGTATTCAAAAAAGAGCTAGGAATTAAACAAAGAGGATAATCACAGTTATTAGGAAGATAGGGAGAGATATATTTCCATTCTTATATAATTCCATTGAGCATATCTGTTTGGGGGAAAGTTCAGTAACCTACCCACTAACCCCATGAAATAAATAAGCTGTACTCATTGCCAAGAGAAAATATAAGCAAACAAAATATGTCATTTAGAAAGAAAAGCACTGAAAATCCCTTTTCCACATCTTTTAGAATTTTATTCATGTAAAATAATGAAGCATGTCTTACAGCATACTACTCATATTTCAATAAATCATCTATCATTCATCAGATTTTATAATACAGTCTTAAAGTATTAACATTGTGCACCCCCATTGCAAGTTGTCCCATTTGCTAGTCATTTGGTATATCAAAGGCCACTTTTTCCACAGATGACTAGAATAATAACATTTCCTTAAGGATGATTATTTTTGGAGTTATAATTTAGGTCTTAATAGATAACCCAATTATATATTGAGATATTTTGCTGAAAATATCCTTAAAGACATACATTTTTACCAGTCCCCCAGATAGCTATTATTCACATGTTAGACTGCTATTAATGTTGTTTCAGTTTGATCCTAAATTAAAATATGAAATTCAAGTTTTGTACCATTTGGGTCTCTTTATTTTTTCCATTATTGTATGTTGTATATAAGTAGGAGTGTGCATATGCACTCACCCATATAATATACAACCTATGACACAATTATTTAACTCTGCCATTTTAGCTCAAACACAGCCATAGATGATGCATAGATAGATGAACATGGCTATATTCCAATAAAACCTCATTTATCAAAATAGGCAACCAGCTGATGGGCTACAGTTTGCCACCCCTGGTCTAGTGGGAAAAAAGAATAACATAAACAAATGATAATTTTCATCAAAAACAGAGATGAAACCATAACAAATAATTTAATAGAATACAGTAACAAACATGTAAAACTGCCTTGATGAGTTTATTATAAAAGTTGATATATTTTAAGAGAGAATTGGTGACCTGAAGATAGGTCAATAATAATTATGTAATTTAAAAGAAAAAAATAAAAATATAGAAGTGTATGGTAGATGTGTGAAATGATATAAAGGATCTAACATGTGTATAATTGAATTAACAGAAAGACCAAAGACAGAGAAAGGAGAAGGAGAAATATCTGAAAAAAATAATTGTTGATTATTTTTGTATCAAAATAAAAGATATCAAACTATACACTCAAAAGGAAAATACAACATGAACATGCAGAAAATCTTTAAGACAACTAGTGAAGACACATTTCATTCAGAGTTCAAAACAGGAATTACAACAGACTTCTCATTAGAAACCATGCAAACCAGAGGACAATGGAATGCCATTTTAAAAAAAATGCTCAAAGAAACTCAAACAAGATTCTATATCTAGCAAAAATATGTTTTAGGAAATCTATATCTGAAACTATATGTTAGCTAACTGAATTTAAATAAAAAAATAGGGGTATCTGGGTGGCTCAGTTGGTTTAGCATTGGGGTCAGATCACGATCTCCAAGTCCTAGGATGTGTGCCACCTTGTGCTCTTTGCTCAGTGGGGAGTCTGCTTCTCCCTTGCCTTCTGCTTATGCTCTGTCTGTTAAATAAATAAATAAATAAATAAATAAATAAATAAATAAATAAATAAACAAACAAATAAAATTTTTAAAAAGAAATGAAAGGAAAAGAAAGATTTTAAAAAAGCAATGAAGGGAAAATAAAAACTGGAGTAAATTACATATTGCAGCTATAGATGAAGCATTGTGGTAGTATTTGAAGGTATATTGTGATAACCTAACAGATTTATAATATAAATGCAAGTATAATCACTAAAATATTTAAAGGACAGTGTAATAAATAAGACACAAGTGAAGATAAAATTGAATATTTTTTTTAATTATGTAACTCTAAAACAGGTATAAAAGAAGAAAAAGGAAACAAAAAAGAAAGGAAAAAATAGAAAATAGAACCTAGCAACATGGGTAGATTTTAATCCAACAATAAGAATCACATTAAAGGTAAATGATTTATACATACCAAGTAAAAAGAAAAAAAAATAGATTTCATAAAAACTGAGAAGTGTATACGGTTTTTGTAAGATATTTACCTTAAATAAATAAGGAAATACCTATTTAAATATAGATAAAAATAGAATGGAGAAAGATACTCTATGCTAGAAAGTTAGATTACATTAATATTAAATAAAATAGGTTTCTGAGATCCCTGGGTGGCGCAGTGGTTTGGCACCTGCCTTTGGCCCAGGGCGGGATCCTAGAGACCTGGGATCAAATCCCACATCAGGCTCTCGGTGCATGGAGCCTGCTTCTCCCTCTGCCTATGTCTCTGCCTCTCTGTCTCTCTCTCTGTGACTATCATAAATAAATAAAAATTAAAAAATAATAATAATAAATAAAATAGGTTTCTAACAAACAATGTTATGGATAAAATTGGATATTGATTAATGGTAAACATTCAACAAAGTCAATATAGAACAATGGTGCATGCACACACACCTACCAGTAAAGCTTCAAAGTAGATGAAGTAAAAATTGATCAAAAATGGATATAACTGAGAATATATTTTTGTTGTTGTGTTGTTGTTTTAAACCTTAATAACACTCTTTAAATACTTTTTATGTTTCTATTATACTTTTCCAGTTTGGATTTCTTTTTCTATTTGGGGCAAAATGGGTAAATAACATTTATATTGGAAACGTTCCAGTTCACCTAGGTTTTAAAAAGATCTTTATCTTGTCATAAAAAGAAGTCTCTCATGATATTTTAAAGTCTGAGATTTCCTTAATTTGGGATTTATTTGTTACTTGTTATTTCTTTCTTTTAAGCTTTTATTTAGGGATACCTGGGTAACTCAGGGATTTAGCACCTGTTTTCGGCCTAGGGCCTGATCCTGGAGTCCCAGGATTGAATCCCACATCAGGCTCCCTGTATGGAGCCTGCTTCTCCCTCTGCCTCTCTCTCTCTCTCTCTCTCTTTCTCTCCTTCACTGTGTGTCTCTCATGAATAAATAAATAAAATATATAAATATATTTATAAAATATATAAATTTATTTTTATAAAAATATATAAAATAAATAAATAAATAAAAATAAATAAAAGCTTTTATATATATTTATTCATGAGAGAGAGAGAGAAGCAGAGACATAGGCAGAGGCAGAAGCAGGTCACATGCAGGAAGCCTGATGCGGGACTCAATCCCATGACTACAGGATCATGCCCTGAGCCAAAGACAGATGCTCAATTACTGAGCCACCCAGGTGTCCCTATCACTTGTTATTTCTTATAGTGTATTTGTTTTTCCATATCTTTCTATCAGTTAAGTTAAAGTTTATATATTCTGTTGAGTTTAAAATAAATCATTTTTGAATTTTTGCTTCATTCTACTAACTTTTTGTTTTCTAATTAACTAAGTTTTATTTTTATATAGTTACCCCGTTTTATTTCCCTTGTGCTTTTTGTAGATTTTAGAGTTAGATTTCAAAAAGTGTTTTCAACTCCTGACACCACTGTTTCTCCAATCTCTGTGGACACCAACTGGATGTTTTACAAATTACTTCAGTTCTGACCCCAACTATTGGAAATTAGTGTACAGCTTCCCAGGTTTAAGGGCACAGTCCCACAAGACTGTCCCTACTTCAGATTGTTCAGTCATGGTGTCAGTTTTGTATTCCTTTAAAGTAAAAGTTGGTTTAAATTATATTTTAAAATTATCTTATAGGAGCACCTGTGTGGCTCAGCGGTTAAGTAAGTATCTGCCTTTGGCTCAGGGCATGATCCCAGAGTCACAGGATCAAGTCCCAATTTGGGCTCCCTGCATGGAGCCTGCTTCTCTCTCTGCCTATATCTCTGTGTCTCTCATGAATAAGTAAATACAATCTTTTTAAAAAGTAAAATTATCTTATAGAAGTGTGCTTTTTGCATTTATTACCTTTCAATTTTATTGCCTTGGCATAGAATTTTGTTAATTTATTATTTTGGATTTTTTATTGCCAAACCTATTGTCTGTATTGGTTGACCATTTGACAAATGAATAAGCTTTTCTCTGTATTTTTTGGGCCTAGGGTACAATATATAGCATAAGCTCTATTGTATTGACCATATGGTCCAGGCCTTCTAAACCACTTCCATTTTATTTTTTCTACTTAATTTGTCTTAGATTCTGTGTTAAAGACTACACTCTGTGTTTATGGCTACCAAAAAAGTCAGTATGAATACAAATGAACCAAATATTAAGATCAAGCAATTGGATTCAATTTATTTACTCTGAATTACTATAAATAGTAGAAATATTTCCATATCTTTTTATGCCTCTAGCATAATCTCTATTGTAGAGTATGATAAGCACAGCATAAGAAAATAAATTTACAGACCAATTTCACTAAATAATTAACAAATATCAGAAAATCAAATCCCATATACATATAAAGAATGATACATCACAACAAAGTGGGATTTATTCCAAGTCTTTAAAACTGGGTAACATTTGATTATTAATCAATGTTTCTTTTACTACATTAAACATAAAAATAAGAAAGGTTAAATTATTATCTAAGTAAATTCAGAGAAAGCATTAAAAAATTAAATACCCTTTCTTGATTAAAAAGTATTATTAAACCAGGAATATGTGAGTACTGTATTACTTGAGAAAGAATAACTACTGAAAAAGCATTAATATCCATAGTAAAATATTTATCTTTCCCACCCTTGAGATCAGGAAAAATAAAGGAATCCTTGTTATTCTTCTTGTTCAATAAAGTGCTTATTGAAGTACATAGCCTTTGCTTTGAGGTAAAAATTTTTAAAAATCTATATTTTTGATTTTGAAGATGGAAATAAGCCTGGTGTTATTCGCAAGCAACATGATTATTTTTCTAGAACATCCCAAATAATCTACAAACTGTTTAAAATAAGTATGCAGACTTTATAAGGCTATTGGCCAAAAGGTCACTAAAAAAAGATCAATTGCATTTTATTTACTAGCAACATATATTTGGAAAGCATACACTTCAAAGATATGCCAGTAGTATTGCCTCAACAATATCAAATACTAGGACAAAAACTGTTGCAATATTTCTCAAATTGCATATTCATGTATTCTTCTTATTCAATATTGAAAAAAAGTCAATTATCTCCAAAATGATCTATTAATTAATTTCAATGTCAAACAAAATCCATGCAACTGTTGATTTTTTCTTTTTTTTTTTTTTAGAAAATGACCATCTAGAAATGGTATAATGATACCAAAATTATTGTGGAAATGAAAAGGCACAAGATTAGCAAGGATTGTCTTAAAGAATAAATTTAGAAAACATACATTCCAAAAATGAAGTCTTATTATAAAGCTACATGAATTATAAAGCTACATTCTCTACGTTGTAGTAGAGAATGAGTGTTGCTGTGTAACCATATTCTCTTATGAAAAAAAAATGTATTTCACATCCTATTTCAGACAATACACAAAATTAAATTTCAGATGGTATCTAAATTTTTAAAAAAGATTTTTATTTATTTATTTGTGAGAGACAGAGAGAGAGAGAGTGGGAGAAGCAGAGACACAGGCAGAGGGAGAAGCAGGCCCCATGCAGGGAGCCTGAGGTGGGACTCGATCCTGGGTCTCGATCCCAATCTGGGTCTCCAGGATCAGGCCCTGGGCGAAGGTGGTGCTAAACCACTGAGCCACCTGGGCTGCCCGGTATCTAAATTTAAATAATGACATTTAAAATAAAGAATCATTTAGCAGAAAACATAAAAGAACATCATTATGACTGACATTGGGGCAGATTTCTTAAAAAAATATAAAATAACTGTAAAAGAAAAAATAAACTGAAGTGTATTAAAATATATCATATCAAAAGAGATTAGATATTGAAAAGGCAACCATCACAGGGAGAGAAAATATTTTCAATACATACAAGCAGTAAGGGACTCTAGAATACACAAACAACTCTTAAAAGTGAATAAGTATAAGATGGACCATCCAATAGAAAGATAGATAAAACTCAAACAAATATCTCACAATGAAAATATAAAAAATCACCACTGTGTTCACTTGTTCATCTGTTTGTCATTAAGGAAATAAATATTATATTGGTAAAATACCATTACAGAGCCACATTTTGGCTAAGATGGAAAAAACTAAAAACTTAACAAGCACTGGGAAGAAGGTAATGTAACCAGGACTCTCATACAACACTGATGAGGGTATAATTTGAAAACTGTTCTGGAAGCTCTTGGGCAGCAGCTACTAATGTTTAACATATGCAGATCAATTCCATCACCATTCCACAGCTCTGCAATATTTAACAGAAATGCATGCCTACAGTCACCTGGACAAGAATGCTCATAACAACATTCTTTGTAATAGATATGAGAGTAACTTGACAATAGGCATTAAATGCCTTGAAAAGATCCATTCTCAACACTACTTTAAAAGAATCTTACCTAAACTTATTAATAGAAATGTGAATAAAGATTTATGGAATTACTTATAAAAATAAGACTTGTACTGTAAGTAATGAATGAAGGTTACCAAGATTAAGACTTATTCTTAAGATAGAATATTATACAGGCATTAAAAATCACATTCACAAAGATTATTTCATGTCAACAGTTAAGGTTTCCCAAAATGTGATCTGAAACTCCTGAGATGAAAACAGTAGGCTTTCAGGATACATACAGAACATTTACACATAAATGAGGCTAAGATGGACAATCCAATAGAAAGATGAGCAAATTATTTTCATAATAACATTAACATAGTTTCCTTTTTACTCATTCTCTCATTAGTGTACAGAAAACAAAATTTATTGAAACTACTATTGTCTTGGGGTTATTATGTACACATATCAAAATTAGCTAACTAGGAAATTAAATACCAGATTTTATTTAATATATACATTAATCAAAACAACATATTACAACCTGTTTTTTTCATATTGCAATCTATTGAATGAAGAAGCATATATGAGAGTCCAGCTATCTTCCTTTAAGCCAGACAGGAAAGAAATTTGTAAAAATGTAAAAAAATGCCCCTTCTCACTAATATCTTGTTTGGGGAAACATAGTTAAGTGTCTAGACAATATATTATTTTTGTTAACATGCAATGGATTACTGTTATTTTTAAATGACTGAATAGAATTATTTAAATGACTATTTAAATTTATTCTCAATTTTATTTTATCTTATTTTTTTAAAAGATTTATTTTTATTTATTTATGATAGTCACAGAGAGAGAGAGGCAGAGACACAGGCAGAGGGAGAAGCAGGCTCCATGCACCGGGAGCCAGACATGGGATTCGACCCCGGGTCTCCAGGATCGTGCCCTGGGCCAAAGGCAGGCGCCAAACCACTGCGCCACCCAGGGATCCCTATTCTCAATTTTAAATTCTATAATATATCTTACATAAACCAAAGTTCTCGATGGATGCTGTAAATTTTATTTTATTTTATTTTTAATTTTAATACATTTATTTTTGTGTGACTCTTAATAAAACACTTTCAAAACATTCTGCACATTTCAAGCCACTTAGAACCGCATTACATTCTATAAATGTGATTTGTTGGGATGAGGTGCCAAGATGCCAAGATGTCTCTGTACAAAGATGTACAATATGCACAGTCACTATAAGCAAGCTGTGCAAAGCAGTCTAGAACATTAATTCATGCCAGAGCTTAGAAAACATCTCAACACTTAACACTAAAGCTTGAAACTGAGTTGTTGCTTTTTCCAGGGCAAATGATTATTTTATAAACAAATATATGTATATGTCATATAGAAAGAATAGTTTGACTCAGCTCAGCCAGCACCATGCAGCTGACTGGATACATTACAGGACTGCTCTTCTAGGCTTCTTTCTCCAGGGCACCATTTTGCCACCCTCAATGGTTGTCTCATCACTGAGCTGCCACCGCCACGGATGCAGTAAATTTTAATAACATTGTTTCAGAGATCAGAATGATTGAAAACTACTGGCATAGGTAGTAATAGCACAAGAAATTAAATACAGTTGACCTTTGGACAATTCAGGGGTTAGGGACACTGATTCCAACCCCACTAGTTGAAAATTCACATCTAACTTTTGAATCCCCAAAACTAATTAGTTTTGGTCAACAATAGAATACTGTTGACCAGAAACCATACTGATAACATAAACAGTCAATTAACATGTATTTTGTGTGTTATATGTATTATATACTTTATTCTTCTAAATAAAGGAAGTGAGAGAGAAGACAAATGCTATTAAGAAAATCATAAGGAATATGATATTGTATTACAATATTGTACTGTATTTATGTAAAAAAAAAAGTCTGTGTATAAGCGAAACCATGCAATTCAAAGCCATGTTGTTCAAGGATCAACTGTGAAAACACAAAACATGAATTGACTGCCTGGGCTTTGCACTTCCATAATAGTGAGCTAGGAAAGGAAAGTCATAAAGGAAACTCCTTTGTGACTGTGTTTTCTTACCTTTTAGGTGTGAAAATTAGTCATGTCTTGTTGGTTTATTGCAATGATGAAATGCAGTGACATATTTGACCTTTGTATATCATAAGCCCTTTTTTGGTGTCTTTAATTTTTTAATCATAATTAATTGCTTTCATATTAGGAAACATTTAGGGATCCCTGGGTGGCGCAGCGGTTTGGCGCCTGCCTTTGGCCCAGGGCGCGATCCTGGAGACCCGGGATCGAATCCCACATCGGGCTCCCGGTGCATGGAGCCTGCTTCTCCCTCCGCCTGTGTCTCTGCCTCTCTCTCTCTCTCTCTGTGACTATCATAAATAAATAAAAAATTTAAAAAAAAATTTAAAAAAAAAAGGAAACATTTAAAATTCACCTTTTTTATTGGAAAAATTTTGTTAAAATAAGTATTATGAAAACATAGAGATACAGAGAGAGGGCAGGAGAGAAAGAGACACAGAGATTACATTTGCCACAACAAAGAAAGTAAACTGTTTATTTCTAATTGTAAAATGACCACTAAGAATATGCTAATTTATTGCATCTTTAATTGATCACCTTAATTGAAAGATTTTGGTATCCTTAAAAGGAAGTCTTAATAAGGTGACTCTGTTGGTAATGTGAAACTCGCAAGTGACAATATGTATAGATTAATAAAATCAACGTGCTTTTGTAGGGTTTTATTTTAGAGATGGTTTTGTTTAGTTTTTACAAAACTAAACTCCAGGCCAGGTGATCTCATTAAACCTCCAATACTGCATCACTAATATTAATATCACAGTCAACTTGCTGCATTTGTTATGGAAGAAATAAGGACTCTCACATAAAATGCCATAAAACAAATAAATACCTTGAGCAATAAAAACTATAATTTAGTAACTGAATATGTATAGTTTTTTAACCATGATTTGAAGAGAATTTTTCTCTACTCATTAATATTCTAGCTGACCACAAGAGTAATCCTTTTCAGATTAAAGTAGGAAATTAATCAGGCATCTGATTTTTATTTTGTTTGTCTCTAAACATCTGAAACCATTAACTCTTTTTTTTTTAAGATTTTATTTATTTATTCATGAGAGACAGAGAGAGAAAGAGAGAGAGAGAGAGAGAGAGAGGCAGAGACACAGGCAGAGGGAGAAGCAGTCTCCATGCAGGGAGCCCAACGTGGGACCCTATCCCAGGTCTCCAGGATCACATCCTGAGCCGAAGGCAGGTGCTAAACCGCTGAGCCACCCAGGGACCCCCAGCTCTTTTTTTTTTTAATTTCTTTATACTAAAGGGTGATCCCAGGTAATTCTTTAAGATTCCTTGTTTCAGATCTATGATTCTTTGGCCCTATGTTCCCTGAAATAAAAATGGATTTTTTTTTACTAAAATTCTTTTGACATCTTCACTTTCATAACCTAATCCACTCAGCCAACATTCCTTTTCAATTATCCAATGGCTGCTAAGATGTCATGTACAATTTTTCATTTAATTCTGAAACTGCCACTGAACATATTTTATAATTATAATAAAGCAAAAATGTTATTAAAATTGAGCAGGAATTGTGTTTCCTTTGATTTGCTCTGTGTAATATTCTTTGAAACAGGCTGACTCAATCGCATGTTCAAAGGCAGTGTTTGTCTAGTAAGCATTCTGGAAAAATGACAGGTCTACCGCAGAGACGAGTATCCATGGGAAAAAGAAATAAGAAGAGCACGAGAAAATGCACGTATTGTGAAAAGGGGATCCCAATAAATAATTCAAACATATTCTGTCCAGATACTTTTGTGAAATGGAAATTGGTTTTGTGCGGGGGTTTTAAGTTTATTTGGTAAGGAAAATGAGCTTTGAATGATCATTTTTTATTATTAATCTGGCAGCTTATGCTAGTATAGCACTTACGAGTTATGACAAATTGCTTTCTTGCTTTGAACTTTACAGCAGCCTGTGAGGGTCTTTAAACGGGAAATATTTGCACATGAGGAAGCGGGCAGAAAATTTAGTTAAATTGCCCTAATTCGTCCTCATGTTAAATTGAACCAGGCCTTTTTTCTCTGAGTACTGTTTATTTCCTTCTCATTAGGACTTCTCCCTGTCTCCATAGCAAGGGAAAAAGAAAGGAAACAAGCCATTATCTATCCACAAGCTTGCCTGGACATTCAGGAAGGCAATTTAGTGGCCACATTATTCATCTCTGCTTAAATATATACTCTGTCAAATGTACTACAAAATATAGCATACTATACTATACTATACTGCAAAAGTAGTTTTATTTATTTTTTAATTTTTAATTTTTTTAAAGGTAGTTTTAGTTTGAGCGCTCTCCAATAGAATACTATGTTAGATTATGAAGTTTTACTGGAAAATCCTTATACTCATGTTAGCTTGGTAGTATTTCTGTGTGTGATTCTTTTAAGCTTTCAGCAATAATTTAATTTACAAATCCTCAAATGACACTCACATGTTTTAGATGGATGAATAGATAGATGATAGATAGATAGATAGATAGATAGATAGATAGATAGATAGATAGATATGTGGTTGAAATAGTGTTAATTGTGCGTGTCTGTATCCATGTGTAGTGTGTGTAGGTTTTATTCCACCTCCATGCTGTCATTACAGTAATATTTCCCAACTTCTACTATTTTTGTTAATTCATCCCAAAACCTGCTTCCTAAGGGGTTTCCTGCAGCTTACATGAATCCAAATAATGCACCACAATGCTGCACAATGTCTGTGGGGTGCACGGGAGAGAAAAGGCAGGACCAAGGGGAGTGGGGGAGCAGGAGAACTGAGAATGTTCCTGTGGTTCTGCACCTGCTTCTGCACCTGCTTCTGCACCTGCTTCTGCACCTGCTTCTGCCTTGGCTCCGGCAGCACCGCTCACGGCTCAAGTTTTCAGAGCAGGGCCTTCAACTTGGTTTCAGATTTTTAGACTGTCACCCAGTAGAACCAAGATCAGATGCCTGGTTGTTGGGCCCGTTGGCTAAGACCTCAGGGGTGGTGGGGAGAAACCGTCCTGTCCAGAGGTGGACAGACCGGGGTCTGGCACCGGCCCGCAGGGTCCCCACCGCCTCCTGGCCTGGCAGGCTTGGGACTCCGGGAGCACGGGAAGTGCAGCCCCTCACCCCCCCACCCCCTCCCCGAGTCAAGCCTTCAGTCATCATCCCCGACCCCCCTGAGCCCAACACTCATCTGCTCTTGAAGCTCTTGGCTGCCTGTGTGTCCACCAGTGGAGGAGGCAAGAAAAATAAATAAATAAATGGTAGCAGCAGCAGCAGCAGCAGCAGCAACAGCAACTGTCTAACAAACAAGCATCTGGTCAGCCCTTCCTCTTTCGGAGCTGGCCGTCATTAATTTTCCTGTCATTCTTTTTATATTCAAAAGCCAAGGGGATGCTAGGAGTTAGAGCTTATTTTCCATCTGTTGCAGCTCCTGTCATATCTGTAGATGGGAACCACCTTGCTCTCACGAGGGTGCTGGGGTGCAGGGGAGGGAGGTAAGAGGAGAGCTCCTGTGCTTCCCTCCAGCCTCCACTGTGATGGGGGGGGCAGGGTAAGAGGAGAGCTGCAGCCTCCCTGTGCTTCCCTCCAGCCTCCACCATGGTAGGGAGGTGGGGGTAAGGGGGCGGTAAGAGGAGAGCTGCAGCCTCCCTGTGCTTCTCTCCAGCCTCCATTGTGGTGTGTGAAGGTCGGGGTAAGAGGAGAGCTGCAGCCTCCCTGTGCTTCCCTCCAGCCTCCACCATGGTAGGGAGGTGGAGGTAAGGGGGCGGTAAGAGGAGAGCTGCAGCCTCCCTGTGCTTCTCTCCAGCCTCCATTGTGGTGTGTGAAGGTCGGGGTAAGAAGAGAGCTGCAGTCTCCCTGTGCTTCCCTCCAGCCTCCACCATGGTAGGGAGGTGGAGGTAAGGGGGCGGTAAGAGGAGAGCTGCAGCCTCCCTGTGCTTCTCTCCAGCCTCCACTGTGGTGTGTGAAGGTCGGGGTAAGAAGAGAGCTGCAGCCTCCCTGTGCTTCCCTCCAGCCTCCACCATGGTAGGGAGGTGGAGGTAAGAGGGCGGTAAGAGGAGAGCTGCAGCCTCCCTGTGCTTCCCTCCAGCCTCCACCATGGTAGGGAGGTGGGGGTAAGGGGGCTGTAAGAAGAGAGCTGCAGCCTCCCTGTGCTTCTCTCCAGCCTCCACTGTGGTGTGTGAAGGTCGGGGTAAGAAGAGAGCTGCAGCCTCCCTGTGCTTCCCTCCATCCTCCACCATGGTAGGGAGGTGGAGGTAAGAGGGCGGTAAGAGGAGAGCTGCAGCCTCCCTGTGCTTCCCTCCAGCCTCCACCATGGTAGGGAGGTGGGGGTAAGGGGGCTGTAAGAAGAGAGCTGCAGCCTTCCTGTACTTTCCTCCAGCCTCCCACCATGAGCAGCACCTCCTTAGCAAAAAAAGGAGATTTCTTTCTACTCAACGTGAACGACTTTATTCAACAACCACCACCAAAAAGAAAAATCGTTTTTATTTTCAAAGCTTTAATAACCCGGAATTACCTGAAATAACCATGGTAACATGTTCTGAAGTAATATACATTGCTTACATAACCATAGAAACAGTACTAAAAACTGGAAATTACCTATAATTTATCTCTGTTTCTTACCATGACAATAATATAATGCACATTTCTCCCAAAGCACATATTTTGGGTATAGTGCCAATCAAGAAGTTACTCGAAAATTACTTAAGCCTTTCCAAAAGGTATCCATTGTTGATTAGTTGTTAGGGTTAGTTCTTATTAATAATTTTCTGGACATGATAACACAACTACACACACACACACATACACACTCAAGGGAGCAAATTTTAAATGAAGGAAAACCAGATACTCTGAAAGTTACTAGTATAGAGAGAGCTCTATTCAATAGGAGTTAGAGCAACTGCTTATGTTATGTTGTCTAGTTTCAATTTTTTCATTTGGACAATATTCAGTATTTCTATTTTTCTATATATTTATACATCCACAATTGTGCTACATCCATACTATGTTTTTCACCAAATCAAATGGCCCATTGGCTCATTGGCCTGCTTAAATTGACTCTAGGCACCCTATGCTGGGGTCAGGTACATGCAACTGCCTAGCCAGTATCGCCACATAATGGCCTGTGGACACCAGGGGGGGCCCTCAATGTCTTTAGCTCCACTCAGCTCTGAATCACATGTTGGACACATAAAACACCCGAATCTATGCTGATGCCTCAGCTTCAAAGCTACCAATCCCCAATTCACATGCTAGAATTCACAGGTAACCCCCATTTATTTTGGCTTTGTAGATTCTCTGATTATGTATTTTAGGGAGATTTTTCAACAATGTCCTAGCATAAATAAAGGCCTGTAACCTTTTTTTTTTTTTCTTTTTTAAGATTTATTTATTTATTTATCATAGACAGAGAGAGAGAGAGGCAGAGACACAGGAGGAGGGAGAAGCAGGCTCCATGCCGGGAGCCTGACATGGGACTTGATCCTGGGACTCCAGGATCACGCCCTGGGCCAAAGGCAGGCGCTAAACCGCTGAGCCATCCAGGGATCCCCAGCCCATAACCTTTAATTTAACACCCTTGAGAATGATATCCATTCACCTAATACTTACAGAAAATATTTTTAACAGTTTTATCAGGATATAATTCACATACCATAAAATGTACTTGAGTGTAGAATCCTGTGTTTTTGAATGTGTTCACAGAGTTGTACAGCTGTGGCAATATTCTCATGGTAGAACACTTTTGTAATCCCCAAGGAAGACCTTATGCCTTAGCCGTCACTTCCCATTCTCATTCCCACCCACAGGCTAGGCAACAACTAATTTACTTTCTGAATTTATGTTTCCTTTCATCACCATCCTAGTGAGGCAGCAATAGGAAAAAAAAAATATTTGCAATTGGGGAATTTAAATAAATGGCATATGGAAGCTCTTTGAACTATTTCTGCAATTTTTTAAAGAAGTTTTAAATTTTTTCAACACAATAGAAAAAGCCTTTTCTCCCTCCTCTTTCTCTTCTTCCTGCATTTCCAATGACCTCTTATGCAACAGGGGTTATTCTGAAATGTAGATATACGTAAATGTATATAAGATAGACATCAAATACTATGAATATGACACACAGTCCTTAATAGACATTGTAGGTCAAATATGGTTATGGTTTTTGCACAACTTTCTTTAAGGGGTGGAGCCTATGTCACTGTCCCTTAGATCTGACCTGGCCCTGTGATTAGCTTTGACCAACGGAATGTGGCAGAAGTTAAATGATGACAGTTTCAGAGTCCAGGCCTCAAGAGCCCTTCAGGCTTCTGGCTGCAGTCACTTGGCTTGCTCTTGCTGCCATGTCAACAATCCTGGGCTTCACTACTGAATCATGGCAGACAGGCAGAGAAAGCAAGAGGTCCAAGTAATGGTTAACTCCAACAGCATGAACATAAACATTGGTGTCAGGCTGTCCTAGAACCCTGTCTGTAGCTGAACTGCCCGCTGATGCAGTCATATAACTAAGCCCAGCAGGACCAGCAGAAAAGTCATTGTTGTGCTGAGCCAGTAGGATTTGGGGTGATTTTCCATACATCAACAGGTAACAGTGAACTGTGGGTGTCTGTTGTATATGCACATGTCAATTCCTCAGCTAGTCTTCTCTCTCTTAATGCTTTTTTAGACACTTTATACCTCTCAGTCTCCAGTGAACCTCTGATGATACCAACATTGATTGCCTTTTTCAAGCCTTCTTCTTGACATCTCTCAAATGAAGAAAGCATGACTACAGTGGTTTTGTGACAAAAACCTTATGGAAAAGCAATTCCATGTACTGAATACTGATATACCAAATAGCATAGGTCTCTGAAAGTCTACTGAGGACCGTGTGTCAGTATGTTAACAGGGCCATGCACGCGATGCCTTCAGCTCACTGCTTTCTCATAGTTGACTTGCTTTTTAGGGGCAAATTATTCCTACAGATTTGGCTCTGAGATCCAGTGGTCTTTAACACCCAAACAGTGTCTGGCCCTTTGTAAATTGTCAATAAGTATTTGTAAAATTAATCAATCAATGACCTCTCAGTACTAGCTATATTTTTGGATGGGTGTGGCCCTCAAAATCTGGTTTGAGTCTGTGTCTGGAAGTCATCTAAGGCTCTGGATTTTGAGACCTTGCCCCTTTTGGCTATTTTTCTATCATCTATCTATCTATCTATCTATCTATCTATCTATCTATCTATCATCTGTCTATCTATCTATCATCTAATCTATTTATATGAATGTAAATATACATTTAAACTCAAAATTAAGCAAACTTTAAGATTTAGGAATTTCACAGTATCTTTACCATTTCTTAGGCTCATGTCTTTACCAAAACATAATGAATTTAATTTGGATATTAGACTGTCAACATCCCTAATTACCTAATATTGTGACAAACCTAAAAACAGAAGAGCATAACACCTTTTTGTTTTAAAGTGGTTGAAAATTTTGATTATAGCAAAAATAAAAACAAATGTACCAAAAGGCTAGAGTTGATGTTGTGCTCTGGAGATTATCTATGAAGACAGTAGGCAGACAAGAATTATGAAAATAATCAAAGCAGGGGAGCTGCTTCGCCAATCAACTGTTTTTTCCTATTATTGCAATATCTGTATGCGTAGCACCTCTGCCTGTTAACAGACTACAACCATTCATGCTGTGTAATGAAACTGAATTGTCTGGTGCCTTATTTTATGAACCGGTAATTTAAATCTTGCATTTTCCTTTTTCTGTTTATCAGGCTAAGTATTATATAGTTTTGTTTTGTTTTGTTTTTCAGTTGATTTAGGGGAAAAAACAAACAGAAAGTAAATCCTTATAATAGGATCTTTCTAGTGGTTCTCCTGCTGCCCCATGGTAGTAGTTTGGGCTTCCCAGCTGCCACACTGAAACCTCAGACCACCTATGGGTATCAGAAAGCCCCCTGAGTCTCTGTTAGTTTGTGGGATAAATTCTGTGCAAAGACAGAGACAAAGAGAAGCTTTATACTGTATGCATGTAATGCTCTTTATTTCTTCCTCAGTCATAAATGAGAGCAAAAAAATAATTCCTACAAGAAGTGAAGAAGAAAGATATTTTAAAAATAGGCACTGGGCCAGTAACCATAGTGCCCACCCTAATACCAAGGACTTCTTCCTTTCTTGGGCATAATGCAGAAATTGTTATAAGGCTAAAAAGGCA
The DNA here is from genome assembly GCF_048418805.1 of Vulpes vulpes. Classification (NCBI taxonomy): domain Eukaryota; kingdom Metazoa; phylum Chordata; class Mammalia; order Carnivora; family Canidae; genus Vulpes; species Vulpes vulpes. The sequence goes on from NC_132780.1 coordinate 68,741,464, forward strand.
ACAGAGTCAAAAAGGGAATTAAGTGAGTTCTATGTTTATTCTTTAATGTGCATAGCTATCACAGTGCCAGGGAAATAGAAGTTCCTCAATAAATATTGATTGACATGAAGATATTCAGTAACTTATTAAAAGAATAGGCATTTAAGAAGGAACACTGAATAACAACACTGGCTCCTCAAATGATTGGGTAATCAAACACATTTGTTTCATTTTAGATAATTTTCAAAGATTCCAAAACTGAAATATCTTAAGCTGCAGCCTGCATGTTAGCCAGCCCTTACGTGGTGAGTTTGCATTACTTGTGACTTGTTCACCAAACCAGTTCAGGGGTTGCTTACTTTGCATCAATAACCATTTTCAGTGCAAACAAGTGAAATAAAATACTCAGTAGATGGTCTAATAGCAGAATAGAGGGCTGTCTTATTTAGCTTGAGCCACCATAACAAAATACCACAGATTGGGCGGCTTAAACAACAGACATTCATTTCTCACAGTTCTGGAGGCTGGGAAGTACAAGATGAAACCGCAGTTGATATAGTTTCTGGTGAGGCCTCTTTTCTCTGCTTGCAGACAGCTGCCTTCTCTCTAATTCCTTACAAACCCTGTCCCCTGTGCATACCACAGGCATGAGGAGAAGAGAAGAAACAGGACGGGGGAAAGAAAGTTGGGGAGAGACAGTGGATTTCTTGCCAGAAACCATAAAGACCAGCATAAAGCAGCACAAAAATTTTCAAATGTTGAAAAAAACCTGTCAATCCAGAACTCTATAACCAGTGAAAATATCCTTAAGGAATGAAGGGGAAATCAAAGCATTCTCAGATGAAAGAAAAGAAAGAGTGTTTGTTTTATGTCAGAAGACCTGACATAAAAGGATAGCCAAAGGAAGTTCTCTAAATATAAAGGAAATGATAAAAATTAGAATATGAGGAAGGAAAAAGAACATAGTAAGCAAAAATATGGGGATATATGTTATGTAGTGATAAAAGGATCAATCCACCAGGAATATATAGCAATCCTAAATATGTATGCCCAAGTCAAGAGAGCTGCAAAATAGTAAAGCAAAAAACTAATTGAACTGAAAACAAAACAAAACATTTTATAATTAAATATTCATTCATGAAAAAACTCTCAGAAAATATAAGAAGAGACTTCAAATTGATAAAACTATTTACAAAATGCAGTGAATATTATACTTAATTATAAACACTGAATGCTTTTTTTCCAAAGATCTAAGGCACAAATGCCTTAGGAGTAAGGCACAAATGTCAGCTATTACTACTTTCATTCAAATAATAGTACAGGTGGCTGCTGCCGTGACCCAGACTGAACGGCAGCACCCTCGGGCTGAAAACTCCGCCACCATGGAGGACATGAACGAGTTCAGCAACACAGAGTAATTCGCAGAGGGATCCAAGATCAATGCAAACAAGAATCAGCAGGATGACAGTAAAATGTTTATTAGAGGACTGAGCTGGGATACAAGCAAGAAAGATCTGACTATATTTGTCCCGATTTGGGGAAGTTGTAGATTGTATAACTGAAACAGATCCAGTGACTGGAAGATCAAGAGGATTTGGATTTGTGCTTTTCAAAGAGGCTGCTAGTATTGATAAGGTTTTGGAACTGAAAGAACACAAACTGGATAGCATGTTGATAGACCCCAAAAGGGCCAAAGCTTTAAAGGGAAAGAACCCCCCAAAAAGGTTTTTGTGGGTGGATTAAGCCCAGATACTTCCGAAGAACAAATTAAAGAATATCTTGGAGCCTTTGGAGAGATTGAAGATATTGAACTTCCCATGGATACAAAAACAAATGAAAGAAGAGGATTTTGTTTTATTACATATACAGATGAAAAGCCAGTAAAGAAATTGTTAGAAAGCAGATATCATCAGATTGGTTCTGGGAAGTGTGAAATCAAAGTTGCAGAACCCAAAGAGGTATATAGGCAGCAACAGCAACAACAAAAAGGAGGAAGAGGTGCTGCAGCTGCTGAACGAGGTGGTAGTAGGGGTCATGGACAAGGTCAGGGCCAAAACTGGAACCAAAGATTTAATCACTGTTATGATCAAGGATATGGAAATTACAATAGTGCCTATGGTGGTGATCAAAACTATAGTGACTTTGGCAGCTATGGTTATACTGAGTTTAACTATGGGAACTATGGATATGGACAGGGATATGCAGACTACAGTGACCAACAGGGGGTGGCAATCACCAAAACACTTACCAGCCATACTAAAGGAAGACGTTGGATAAAACAAGAGGAGATTGCTTAAAGTTAACCCATCTTGTAGGATGACATTGCAGATTGGTATTCTGTTGATCTAAGATGATTATTTTGTAAAAGATTTTCTAGTGTATAAGACACAACCGTGTCCAACTGTATATAGCCGCCAGTTAGTTTTCTTTGTTTTTACTTTTTTCTTTTGCTATCTGTGTTATGACTCAATGTGGATTTGTGTTTAAAGAAATTTTATTTGTATGATTTCATGTTAAACCTCAAATAAATGCTTCCTTATGCAATGGTTTTTCTGTGTCAGGTACTAAATAGCTCTGTAAAAGTGTAATTCAAAATAAGCAATTGAGGTTCAGTTTATTTTGTAGAGAGTTTTGGTCCATAGGGAGAAACTGTAGTCCTTTGTGAATAGTCAGCTACAGTGTCACCCTGTTCCCCATTTTTGTTAGATATGTATTATCTTCTAAGGCTTCATTTCCCTGCTGAGGTTTCCACCACAACTTTGATGTTTCTTCTCTGTGTATCTGGAGAGTTTGTCACAGGGTCATTAGTGGAAGATTTCCAGCTGACCATCAATCTTCTGGACTGTGTTTTGGAAAAGTGCACCTTCTTGGCATAAAGCATGTTGGTAGCTCCTTTTCATGAATCGAAAAGATTGTGGTTTGTTCTTATCTCTGGGAAGCCATTTATTATATGCTAAATAGAATCAGTGGTCTGCTAGGAAGAGGTTTGGCTAATCATAATACCATGACTTTAATTGTTTTCTTGATTAAAATGTCCAGATATACACAGGGAAAGGCACTATTAAACTGTGTATAGGAACTACAGTTTAACAGTATCAAAGATAGTTAAATTTTAACAAACATTTTGGCAGATGGGTATGAGGTTAAAATTTGTGCAAAAGTTAGATTCAGTTACTTGGAAGTGTAGTGCCTGAGATTAATTGTATTCTGTTGGTATGTCACAGCAAGCACCAAACTGAACAAAAAGTTTTCTATTGGGACATTTTTAGGAAGCTATTGTGGGTGTTAACTGTTAAAGTGGTGTGAGCTCTTAAAAGAAGTCATGGTAGTAGATTTCATCATTTTTAATGCATTAGTGCATGAGCTGAGGAGTTAAGCATACCCAGATTCAGACATAGGAAAGAACAGTGGGGGGAAATATACTTTAAATTTTATGTATGTCGGTGCAAATCTAAGTGACAGAGTCATTAAAACAGATCTTCCGGGTGCATCAAAAATCAGTTTTAGCTCTAGATTTTGGAGAACTTCCTGGGTAATTTCAGGTTTTGAATTTTACATTCAATGTAGTTGGTTCTAAGATTTAAGTTTTGTTTCTGTGGTTCCACATTAGCCTCTAGTATTGACATACATATTCACATGCAGAATAGTTGACCTCACCTTCAAAATGTAAATTTTTCATGCTGATGAACCTGCCATTTGTTTTATTTGGTGCCTGCAACTTACTTTGTTCAATGATGTTTGTACTTACTGGCTACCAAGTTACAATGAACTTGGCTTACTTTTTCTCTTGTTTTGCTATTTGACCCTAAACCTAGGCCAAGTACAATGTTGGTTATTGCAAGGGACTGTTTATTCTTTCAACATGCAACCTTA